>NC_083101.1:18302502-18605167 GCF_949774975.1 Lagenorhynchus albirostris
AACAATCACCACTCCTCTTACTAAAGGCTTGCTCTCTGCCAGGCTTGTGTCCCCAGCACATTCAACTGTTCAACTTTATTCCAAACAAACTGAAATTTACTGTGGCTCAGCCATGTGCCTGGACCTGGGGATGCACGGTCCCCATCATCAAAGGTTAAGCGGGGGAGACAGACATGAGACAGTTATATACACGAAAATATATTTTATGATCAGCGTAGTAAGTGCAGAAAGAGCAAGGCCATGGTGCTATTGTGGTATATGATTGAGGGATCTAGCCTAGACTAGGGGGGTCAAAGAAGATGTTCTTGAGCAAAAGATGTTTAAAATTAAACCTTACATGTGTATAGGAGTTAATGAGGGAGCAGAGGCATGGAGAGCTGTGAAGACAGAGAACAGACTCCTATGCATTATTTAGTTTAAGCCTTACAAGGATTATTTCCATTTAACAGATCAGAAACCTGAAGTTCAGAGGGACTCAGTTAAACCATAAGCAGCAATGTTGGGACTGTACCCCAGGTCAGACATCAAAGCCCCAGACCCTTTCTAACTCAGATCACGTCTCTTCAATTTGCCAATCTTTTATTCTCTGAGGTTTATAGCATTTCTTATAACGATGACCGAGACACTTTTCCCTCTCTCTTCATCTATTCAAGTCTTATCTTTCTCATCTTAGCTGCAATCACATTTTTATGAGTATTTGATTCATATTTATCTTCCCCTCCTCCCCACACCCCAGACTAAAAGCTTCACAAAGGCAGGGGTCAAGTAGGCTTTTGCTCAGTGTTATATTCCTCATGACTAGCCCTGTGCCTGGCACATAATAAGTGCTCAATAAATATTTGTGGGGAAAAAAACACAACAGATATAAAGCAGGAGCCACTTGCCAGAATCTGTGAGCAAAGATTTGGACTTGAATTTTCCCCGGCACAGACAAGAGGGAACTGTGTATAACTTCCCACAAACAGAAGATCAATTTTTGCTGTGACAGCACAAGTCCATCCTAGTGGGGGAAAATAAAGTCACATGTTTGCCCCTGGCATAAAGTTGTAGATTTTTGGCAGATGCATTCCACCATTTTGGCTGTTAAGCATTTGTGTGCCTGTGTGTGTATTTCTTCTCTGACGGTCTCCTTCTGTTTCAGTGGAAAAGAGCCAAAGGGGTGTGTGTGTTGGGGGGGAGAATCAAAGAAAGAACTAGACATTCAGTTTCCATCAGAAGTAATCAAGGGAATTTCTTTATTAGAGGCAGAAGACTTTAGAAGCAGCAACAATAATAGTAGCCGTGGAAACAGCGATAGCAATAATAGCCACAATATCATCATCATTTCATGCTGTTGACAACAATTTAAAGCCACTAGGCATTTACTGAGTACCTGCTGTTTGCCAAGCCCTGTATTAGTTATTTCTTTTTTTTACAAAACTGTCCCATTTAATTTTAGTGACTAATTTGTGAGGTAGGAAAGGCCAACTCCATTCTACAGATGAAATAATTAAGCTGAGAGAGAGAGAAAAAAAACATACAACATGATCAAGATCATCCAGCTTGAAGATGGGAAGATACATAATTTAAACTCAGGCAAATTTTTTTTTTTTTTTTTTTTTTTTTGTGGTACGCGGGCCTCTCACTGTTGTGGCCTACTCTCCCGTTGCGGAGCACAGGCTCCGGACGCGCAGGCTCAGCGGCCATGGCTCACGGGCCCAGCCGCTCTGCGGCATGTGGGATCTTCCGGGACCGGGGCACGAACCCATGTCCCCTGCATCGGCAGGCGGACTCTCAACCACTGCGCCACCAGGGAAGCCCTCAGGCCAATCTTTTAAACCCCTGCCTGTATCACACTTCTTCTTCCAAAAGACGAGATGATCATTTCTAGGCTGTTTTTCATTGTTTGGGGTTAGAATCTTTGAGAAGGATGACTTGATTTCCCTCTTCACTTGATTCCTCAATGATGTTTTTATTTTATTTGGTTGAACTATACAGTAAAGACCAAAATCCTAGTTTCACATACAGAACTGCATTGAAGTATTAAAATCAGACTTGATCAAATTATCAGGTCTACACCTCATGAGCCAACCTCAAAACTACAGATTCCCTGCTTATGTGGTAGGTTCAAGAACAAGAGGTTGGAAGTCTAACAGACTTGAGCTCAGAAACTCACCTGTGCCACTTACTAGTTTCATTATTTTGGGGACTAATAATTTATTACCGCTGAGTGTCAGTTTATCCTCGGTAAAGGAGGCTAATAATACTCAGTAAATAATATTAGCAAACCAAATCCAACAACACATAAAAAGGATCATACACCATGATCAGGCTGGATTCGTTCCAGGGTCACAAGGATGGTACAACATATGCAAATCAATCAATGTGATATATCACATCAACAAAAGAAAAGACAAATACCACATGATCATCTCAATAGATGCAGGAAAAGCATCTAATGAAACTCAACATCCATTCATGATAAAAACTCTTGCTAAAGTGGGTATCGAGAGAACGTATCTCAACATAATAAAAACCATTTATGGCAAACTCACAGCCAACATAATATGAAATGGTGAAAATCTGAAAGCCTTCCTGCTAAATTCTAGAACAAGGATGACTACTCTCACCTCTTCTATTCAACATGGTATTGGCAGTCCTAGCCACAGCAATTAGACAAGAAAAAGAAATAAAAGGTATCCAAATCAGAAGGGAAGAGGTAAAATTCTCATATGCAGATGACATGATATTCTATATAGAAAACCCTAAAGACTCCATACAAAAACTATTAGAACTGACGAATTCAGTGAGGTAGCAGGATACAAGATTAATATATAGAAATCAGTTGTATTCTTTACAGTAACAGTGAAATAATCAGAAAGAGAAATTTAAAAAAGCAACTCCATTTAAAACTGCATCAAAAGAAAAAAATACCTAGGAATAAACCTATCCAAGGAGGTGAAAGACTTATACTCTGAGAACTATAAAACATTGATAAAGGAAATCAAAGATGATGCAAGGAAATGGAAAGATATCCCATGCTTTTGGATGGGGAGAATTAATGTAGCTAAAATGGCCATACTACCCAAAGCAATCTACAGATTCAATGCAATCCTTACCAAATTACCCATGGCATTTTTCACAGAACTAGGACAAGTAATTATAAAATTTATATGGGACCACAACAGACCCAGAATTGCCAGAGCAATCCCAAGCAGGAGGCATGACCCTTCCAGACTCAGACAATATTACGAAGCTACAGTAATCAAATCAGCATGGTATTGGCGCAAAAACAAACATATGGATCAATGGAACAGAATAGAGAGCCCAGAAATAAACTCATACACCTATGGTCAATTAATCTATGACAAAGGAGGCAAGAATATACGATGGAGAAAAGACAGTCTCTTCAGTAAGTGGTACCAGGAAAGCTGGACAGCAGCACGTAAATCAATGAAGTCAGAACACTCTCTCACATCATACACAAAGATAAGCTCAAAATGGCTTAAAGACTTAAATATAAGACACAGCACCATAAAACTCCTAGAAGAGAACATAAGCAGGATACTCTGACATAAATCACAGCAATATTTTTTTGGATCCATCTCCTAGAGTAGTGGAAACAAAAACAAAAATAAACAAATGTGACCTAATTAAACTTAAAAGCTTTCGCACAGCAAAGCAAACCATAAACAAAATGAAAAGACAACCTGCAGACTGAGAGAAAATATTTGCAAATGATGCAACTGACAAGCGTTTAATTTCCAAAATATACAAACAGCTCATACACTCAATAACAAAAAAACAAACAACCCGATCAAAAACTGGGCAGGAGACCTAAAATAGCCAATTCTCCAAAGAAGACATACAGATGGCCAACAGGCACATTAAAAGATTCTCAACATCGCTAATTATTAGAGAAATGCAAATCAAAACTAAAATGAGGTATCACCTCACACCAATTAGAATGGCCATCAGCAAAAAGTATATATATAATAAATCCTGGAGAGGGTATGGAGAAAAGGGAACTCTCCTGCACTGTTGGTGGGAATGTAAATTGGTGCAGCCAGTATGGAAAACTGTATGAAGGTTCTTTAAACAACTAAAAATAGAGTTACCATAGGATCCAACAATCCCACTTATGGATACATATCCAGAAAAGATGAAAGCTCTAATTCTAAAAGATACATGCACCCCACTATTCACAGTGGCACTATTTGCAGTGGCTAAGACATGGAAGCAAACTAAGTATCCATCAAGAGATGAATGAATAAAGAAAAAGTGGTACATGTATACAATGGAATATTACTCAGCCATAAAAAGGAATGAATGGTGCCATTTGCAGCAACATGGATGGTCCTAGAGATTATCATACTTAGTGAAGTAAGTCAGAAAGAGAAAGACATATTATATGATATCACTTATACGGGGAATCTAAAAAATAGCACAAATGAAGTTATTTTAAAACCAGAAACAGATTCATAGACATAGAAAATAAACTTATAGTTACCAAAGGGGAAGGTGGGGGAGGGCTAAATTGGAAAGCAAGGGATTAACAAATGCAGACTACCATATATAAAATAAACAACAAGGATTTACTGCATAGAACAGGGAACTATATTCAGTATCTTGTAATAAACTTTAAAGGAAAATAATTGAAAGAATAATATGCGTATATACATATATATTTAAATGAATCACTTTGCTCTACACCTGAAACTAACACAGTATGGTAAATCAACTGTAATAAAAAATACAGATTCCCTGCTTATGTGGTAAGTTCATGAACAAGAGGTTGGGAGTCTAACACACCTGAGTTCAAAAACTCACCTGCATTGTTTACTAGTTGTGTTACTTCGGGGACTAATAATTTAACCCTTCTGAGTGGAAGTTGCTTTTCCATAAAGGAGACTAATAATACCTCACAATATGACTGTGAATACTAAACTAATCAATGTCCATACACTCTCTCGTCTGCAGAAAGGCACTACCTGTTCGTTTCTCTCTCTCCCTTTTTTCTTTGAATTCTGTCTCCCATCACCTGTACCACTTTCCCCTGACATCTCCCAAGACTGCTCTCCAAAGGTGCAAACGTTCCTGTTGTTTTCCTTAACTCTTTATCTAACTATGCACTACACAGTTCCTTTAACCATTCTTTTCTCATAAATCAATCACACCAGCTCCTTTCCCTCCACTTTATTTCTTCCCCTATTGGAGGCAAAGCAGGATGTGAACCTTTGCCACACTCACAGGAGTTGTGGGAGAAGAAAGATGTGGGCTCATGGGAAGATACAAGCAGCTTAACTGTCCCACCAGAGGTGGTGGTGCTTTGCGGGGAGACTTCCCATGACTCAAGGATCTTTCCTTATATTCCTAGCCTCAGGAAGAATTCCAGCAGGCCAGTTTCTGGGTCAGCACAGGATATCGTAGTACAGATGAAGACACCTAATCGTTCACCTCTTCTGACACGCTGCCTTCAAATATCGGGGTATTTTCCTCCTTACACTCTGACAAATGTGGTTTCAATCAGCTGCAACCACAAAAAAACAAACTTTAGGATATTTTTTTCAATTTCTGTGCCTGAATAACTTTGCAGGGACCTACAGGAGACTAGTCGGACCCTCTAAGGTGCAAATGAGCAGATGGAAAACAGGTGCGTTGGGAGCCAGGCACTGGCCACGCGTGTCAGTTTTCACACAGGCAGCATGCCCACTGATGCCAAAAGAGACACAGTACGCGTGGCTGCCCAACGTTTAACCGGAGTCCCAGCTCTGAGCTTGCTGCTGCCAGTGGCCCAAGGTGCTGCCAGTGTGAGCTTCTACATATGCAGCTCTGAGTTCTCCCCAGATAAACTCCTTCACTGGCTCCCTGTTGCTTAATGTAAATTCAAGCTTTACTGCACTACTTGGAAGCTCCCTAAATACACCAAATCTTTGATTCCTTATGACTTGATCACTCCATTCCTGCTTTGTTCAAACGACCAAGTCTTACTCGTCCTTCAAAACCCGGCTCAGAATCATCCCTGCCGGGAAAGCCCTGATGCCCTAGATTGGGTTCATCGCCTTCCCTCAGTATTTTCACAGGTTTGCCTTAGGACATTTTTAAATATGCTACTATATTATAATGGTTTACTTATTTATTCTATTAGACTGTGAGCAATTTGAGGACAGAAATATGATTTTATTTATCTCTGTGTCCCCATAAGTAACACGGGGCCTGATCCATGGGTAAGGACTACATACTACATAGCAAAAAATTAGCAAACATACAAAACACATGGGCTTGCGGTTGGTATGAGAGACTTGGCTTTGAGTCCACTCACTGCCATTTACTCTCTAGTCCCTGTGGGAAAGTTACTTAACTTTGCTAAGCCTCAGTGTGCTCATCTGTAAAATAGGGATAACCGTAAGAGCACCCTCCCAGCACTGTTTTGAGGACTAAATGAGATCATGTCTGCAAAGTGCTTAGCACAGTTCCTGGCACACGATGAACACTCTTATCCTTACTATAAATATGAATTTTAATGCCCTGCCAATGTTTTGTGGGTAAGTGGTTGACATGAACCATGACAGTAAATGGCTCTAACAAAATGGACTGATCCCAGAATCCTGCCTTAAACTCCACTGACCTAGGAATAACTCTGAGGCTTTGAGCTGTTCATTAAGACTTTATTAAAATTATTTTAACCTTTGGTGGTTGCCAGAGCCAGACATGCCAGGGAGCTGAGGTTTGCCACAATGAGCTGTGTCCTCCCACGAATCCCCACCTCTGGCAGAGCCACAAAGGGGCCCAGGCTGAGGACCAAGGGAACACAACTCCTCACTCAAACCTGCACACTGACGTGTGTCTTCAGAAAACTGGAAGAAAGGTTCAGCTGTTTGGCTCTTTTAGTGTCACTGAGTCTTGTAGCTTAAAAATATCTACACATGCCCACCTGACTCCAAAAACCTGGTCTGAACTCAGGCATGGGCCGGTATGACCTTGTGTTGCCCTCCGGAGAAGGCATCCCTGACTTTTATTACCTGCCATGTAGGCGTCAGGGGGTGGGGGTACCATCAGAGCCACGAGTGATCCTACATGCCGGTGAGAGATTGCCCAGGTGTTGCTTCTTGACGCCACAAACCCAGCCTCGCTGAGTGTTCTACCTTGGAGGGACATCAGAGGTCTTCTGGTCCCACAGGGATGCTCTCAGCACATCCCTGAGGGGTGCTGAGCCGTCTCCTTTTCCATTAAGGGGACCTGATGGGTCTGTTTTTGTGGAGCTCTCTTCCTCTCTTCCCTTGTCCCTACCTGCCTCCAACGAATGCCTCCTCCTGCTTCCTCACCCACAGTTCTGGCTGTCTTCTCTCAATTCACTGTGATTACAAAGTCAGCCTTCCATGCTCATTAGAACTGCATTTCAGGAAGGTCTGTGGGACTCAGCAAGAGGCTCTGCATGAGGACCCACTGTATTAAAAGGTGCGTATTAAAAGGAAGGGATCGTGCAGTGACACAAATTAGGATGGCCTCACAGCTCACGACAACCATCCCAGGGTCCGCGTCTATGCTGCCCTACCCCACGCCTTCCACTCCTACTCTAAGCAGTCATCCAGCCATTCCTCCTTTCCCCCAGCTCCCACCTTCCCTCCCCTCAATAACGTGTACTCGAGAGGAAACACCGCTCAACACAATGACTGGCTGACACTGAGCCAGTAAGTGTTCTAGACTGTGATTTTTGTTTCCCAACTGAAACCAGGAGGAAAAATCTCCCCCTTTCTTTTCTTGGGAAAATTTGATCACTAAAGCTGCTAGTGGCTTCATGGAGAAACCATTCTAGCTTTTCCAGTTTAACTCCTGTCCTTCTCAGTTACATCAGACAAAAACAAACAAACAAACAAACACCTCCTTCCTTTTGCATAAACTAATTCAAGTTGGTTTTCTGTCTCTGGGAACAAAGAGTGTCCTCCTTAATGGTGTAGGAACACTGACCTGGGAATTGAGTAAGGAGAGTCTGTGGTTGTATAGTGAGTTCTACATGAACAAAGATAGGAGGATGGGCGGGACTAATGAGGGCAACAGATTTAGGTGTCTCACAGAAATCCGAGAACCGGACAAGACAGTGGAAGCTATCAGAAAGTCTCAATGGCCAGCAAAGTCATGAGAAATCCATCCCCCTTCTCTGTCTCACCACTTGCTACCTGTGACTGTGTCTCCTTGCCTTGAATGTTGCTATAATTCACGATGCTGCTTCAAGCTTCTGTGTCTTTGCTCCCATGGTTTCTATCTTCACAGGTCACCTCCACCGAGAAGTTTTTTTGCATTTCTCCTGCCCCTTCTCTATTGCTCCTCAGTGCCATGTTTACACCTTTCGGTTATAATTATCTGTTCCCTGCTTGTCTGCCCCATTGGACTCTGAGATCCTTCAAGCCAGTGATGACACTTTATGCCTCCCCCCCATGGCTTGGGAATCAAGCAAGGGACTATGAATGGAGAAGGAACTGAGACGGCTCCCAAGAGCCACTGAAAAATAAAATCTGACCCCAGCATGGCCTGTTCACATGTAGGCTTTCACTCTTCATCTTCTTAGATTCCAGAAGATTCCATCTTCTGGTTTAATAAAGACCTGGGCAGAAGTAGAAGTAGATGGAAGGACAAAGAAGGAAACGAAAGAGGGCTCAGATATTGTTTGTTTTCTTAGTAAGAATTTACATTTTAACTTATGTTGGACTTTCTGGTATGTTCTCACTACCATACCAAATCAATTTTATTTATTTGACTTTGTAGAAGTGCTATTATTTTAATTTAAGGAGTTCTTAAAGATATTGAGCCCAACCATCTCATTTTACTGAAAAGGGAATTCAGATCTCAAAATGTGAAAGTGACTTATTCCAGTGACTTTCCCATCAAGGTCAGGTCCCAACTTATTTTGCAGGTGTTCCCTTATCACCACTGATCCACACTGGGCTTGGTCAGCCTAGACTACCTGTAGTTCATGCCAAGATTCTTGCCACTAAAACTCTGCAATGCTATTTCCCATCTAGAATACTTATTGTATTAGTTTCCTAGGGTTGCTATAACAAATCATCAAAAAAATTGTATCGCTTACAACAGAAACGTATTCTCTCATAGTTGAGGACTCCAGAAGTCTAAAATCAAGGTACTGGCAGGAGGCGCTAAGGGAGGATCCTTTCCATGCCTCACCAGAAGCTCATGCACCACAAGAGCTTCTGGTGACTGCTAGCAATCCTTGGCGTTGTTTGGCTTGTAGACAAACACTCCAATTTCTCTGCACTGACTTCATATGGCCTCTCTCTCTGTTGTTGCTGTCTTCCCCATTCTGTCTCTTAGAAGGACACTTGTCATTGGATTTAGGGCCCACCCTAATCCAGGATAATCTCATTTCAAGATGCTCACCTTAAATATATCTGCAAAGACTCTTATTCCAAATAAGGTCAAATTCTGAGGTTCCAGCGGACATATCCTTTGGGGTGACCACCATTAAATCCTCTATACTTACCCCTCTCTACCCCTGCCTGTCTACCTTGCCTTTCAAGTCTCTGTAGGAATTACTCCCTTTTGGAAGGCTTACCTCACCATAAGTCCATTAGCTGCCCTTCTGTGCTCCAACAGAGTACCATGTTTCTTTCTGTCACAGCAGAGAATACCCTGCGTCGTTCTTCTCTGTTGACTCGTCCTCTTCCTCTACTAGACTGGATACTCCTTGAAAGTAAGTACTCTGCTTGTCTTATTTATTCTCCTGGACCCTTAACTAAGACAGTGACTAGCATAAAGTAGGTGATCAGTATGTTTTTTCAAAAAGAAGAAAAGAGTTGCCTTGTCTTCATTTTCAAAAAGAGATCTTCCCAGGACACTTCAGATTGTAGGTATGAGAATCCTGGGTGATAATGCTTACAGAAAGTCTTTCAAAATAATTAGACATTAGCATGTAAGGTGTAACAGGACTAGACAGGTATTTCAAATCACCACCTGTTATGGACTGAATCATGTCCTCCTGCCTCCAATTCATATACTAAAGCCTTAATTCCCAATATCTCAGGATGTGACTGCATTTGATATAAGGTTTTTAAAGAGGTACTTAAGTTTAAAAAAAAAGCCATTAGGGTGAGCCCTATTCCTATATGATTGGTTTTCTTATAAGAAGAGGAAATTTGGATACAGTTACAGAGAGAAGACAATGTGAAGACAAAGGGAGAAGATAACCATCTACAAATCAGAGAGGGTTCTCAGAAAAGAAAATTTAACCCATCAACACCTTGATTTTGGACTTGTAACCTCTAGAGCTCTGAGAAAATAAATTTCTCTTTTTGAAGCTACTTAGTCTGTGGCACTTTGTTATGGCAGCCTTAACAGACTGATACACCACACAAGACAACTACTTACAATACGCTGAAAAAAGAAGACATGGGATTTAGAGTCATCTTCTAACTATTTTCAACCTCTCTGAGTTTGAGCTGGAAAATAGACATAAGTACCTTTTTTTTTTTTTTCAAATATTCTTAGTCCCCAGAACATACAAGTCTGTTTATTCATGCACCTGTTTGTTTATTCCATAATCACACATGAGGTGGCCACTCTGTGACCATGACTATTTCAGGCACTGAGAATAGATCACTGAGTATGATCGACAGGGTCACCACTCGTGTGGCAGCCCCATTATAATACGGGGAAACAGACATAACGAAAGAATACACAAGAAACATCAAATACGTAGTGAAAAGTGTGGCAATGAAAATCGAGTGGAGTGATGGGCTGGGGGCCAGGGGCTTCTTGAGGCTGGTGACTGATTTAATTTGCCATCAAAAACTGTCACAAATGTTAATCCCCATTAACAGCAATTAACAGCATCCTCAAGCCAAGCTGTGTTTCTTTCAACAAAAACTTATCTCACTGCTGTGTTAACATTTCACAGCTTACAGAGCAGTTCTACAGAGAGCATCTCATTAAATCCTGTCAACAACCTTGACAAGTGTGTGTCAGATAGCAACTCCCATTTCTAGGGGCACAAATAGAGGCCCCCAGGCTTTAACTGTCACACCTCTCATCAATGACCCATCAAGTACAGATCTGGGATCAAATGACTCAGTTAACACTTATTGACTTTAAAAGCGTGAGTATCCTAGAAGAATACATGGGGGCAAATGCATGACATCGGTCTAGGTAATGATTTCTTGGAGATGATGCCAAAAGCACAAGCAACAAAAGCAAAAATAGACAAGTGAGACTATAACAACCAAAAAACTTCTGCATAGTAAGGAAACAATCAACATAGTAAAAATGCAATCTATGAAAAGGGAGGAAATATTTGCAAATCATATATCTAATCAGGGGTTAATATTCAAAATATATAACAAATTCTAACAACTCAATAGAAAAAGAAACAATTTAAAAAATGGGCAAAGGACTTGAATAGACATTCCTCTAAAGAAGACACACAAATCACCAATAAGTGATCTACGGAAAGATGCTCAATATCACTAATCATCAGGAAAATGCAAATCAAAACCACAAGGAAATATCACTTCACTTGTGTTAAGACAGATACTATCAAAACAAAAACAAAAAAAGATAACAACTGCTGGCAAGGATACGGAGAAATTGGAACCCTGGTACGCCGTTGGTTGGTGGGAATGTACAATGGTGTAGCTTCTATGAAAAACAGTAAGACAATTCCTCAAAATATTAAAAACAGAATTACCATATGATCTAGTAATCTCACTTATGGGTATATGTCCAAAAGAATTGAAATCAGGATCGCAAAGAGGTATCTGCACTCTCATAGTCATTGCAGCATTATTCAAAATACTCAGTACATGTCCACTGACAGATGGATAAAGAAAATGTGGCTTATATGTACAGTGTAATATTATTCAGTGCTAAGAAAATCCTGCCATATGCAACATCATGAATGGACCTGGAGACAATATGGTAAATGATATAGGCTAGTCACAGAAGGACAAATGTTGCATGACTTGACTTATATGAAGTACCTACAATAGACAAACTCATAGAAACATAGAGTAGAATGGTGGTTTCCAGGGAGGAGGGGGAGTCTAAGAGTATATCAAAAACAACGGTGATGACATATTTGTCCCTGTATGCCCCCAAACCCCACGTTCAATGTTGAATAGATTTTTTTATATGTATCATTAACAATAAATGGGATTAAGAGATACAAACTACTATGTATAAAACAAATAATATACAACGATATAATGTATAGCATGGGGAATATAGCCAGTATTTTATAATAACTTTATGTTGGGTATAATCTATAGAAATATCAAATCAGTATGTTGTACACCTGAAACTAATATTGTAAGTAAACGATATTTCCATAAAAAAGTAAAAAAACCAAAACCAATAAAGGGCACATTTTATTTCTGACACTGAAAAAATATTGTCTAAATTTATTTTTCTTTATCTTCTGATAATCAGAACACATATTTAAGATACCTTTTATAGTAAATTATTTTTTTCTGCCAAAGAATAGCTAATTTCATCTTTTTTTTTCTTTTTTAAGAAGCAATGTGGATTTTATGCTAACATCATTCTAAAGAATGGGGGTGGTTTGGGGTGGGGAGACAGCAAGAATTAGAGAATTTTTTTTAGACGGAGAAATTTAAGGCCATTCCCCAACATGAGTTCAAACTGAGTTTTCCAAAGAGAACAATATATACTAAATACATCCAATACAACTGATTACTAATAGCTAAACATTCAGAACTTTTTGAGATGACCTTGCCCAACTGGGGTAGTCAAGCAAGGTATATGTCAATAAAACCTCCTGCAGGAAATTGGTGCAGGACAACGTCAATTGCAAAAACTACATTTGTCACAAATTAAAAAGATAGGAAATTCTTCTCCTGATGGAAAAGTCTTCTCTAATCAACATCATGTAAAAGATTTTATAAAAAATATAAAGTTAACACATAGAATAATCGAAAGGAAAAGAAATACCACAAAAATGTGGTATGTCATTATGCATATACCCTTCTTCAACCAAAACTGTATTTTTAGCGGTATTTCATGTCAGCAAATCTATCTACATTGTCATGTTAAAAGGCTGAAAACTACTTTATAGGTTAACTATGAGTTTCTATTTGGACATCCAATCTTTACTTTGCTCCTTAAATTTTTTTGTCTTTTTCTACAAGATGCTGAAAGCCTCATACGTGTGTGTCTGAACACTTGTCCTTTTCTCCCATTTCAGTCGCCCATTCCATGTAAGACATTAGAATGAAGACTGTTTTGCTAAAGTACTTACTTGACATAAGAATATCAGCATATTTAAAAAGAATTATTTTAACTACTCTGGGCCAAGTTCTGTTCAGTTTGCCAGTGTTAGTACATTGAAGAATATACATACAGTTCTTATCTTACAAAGCTAACATTCTAGCAGGGGTAAGATTTGTAAAAGACAATAAAAATACTTTAATATTTTTATTTTCTCTGATCTCTGTGAATGTGTCCAGAGGCTAAGAAGAGATCTTTTTTTATAAAAAAGTAAAATAGAAAAAGAAAAATTTCCTGAGCTGCTGAATGCAAAATTTTAACATTCATTCTTTCAAGGAGGAGGTAGGTGAAGCCTTTCTTCTCTCTCCCTGAAGAATAAGGTTAAATGAACCACGTACAAGTTTGCAAAACTCATTTTATTTACCCCAGAGTTTCCTATGTAACCCATCATCTGAGTACAGCTATAAGACATCCTGGTGGCTGAATAATCCTAGCAATAACATTTGCTGTATTTTACTTTGCATGCCAAAATTACTTGGTTAGGCATCTCTAGGGGGGGTGTTAGTTAGATTTAATAAGCAAGATGGCAAAGTTTATAGCTACTAGCCACATATAAAAGCAGAAACGCCACGCAAGAGTGAAGTCCTAAGAGGTATTTTATAAAGGAGAGAGCATCACACAGTACTACTGTTTATTGTGCATCTACTATGTGTTAGTGGCAGTGCTGAGAATTTTCACATTACTTTCTCTCTCATTTTTCAATAACTAGCCCTGTAATCTACAGTTCATTCTAATACAGAGATGAACAGAGAGGGAAATTGAAGTAGCTGCATTCTTATGATCAATGCATGACTGAAGCAGGGTTTGAACACTTATCACTGAGTTCTAAACACAATACTCTTTGTCTCTTCACAGTTGGGATGGGATTCTCTCAATAGGAAATATCCAAGCAGAGACTGAAAGACCACATGTAGAGACTTTTATTGAGGAGATTAAAGCATTTGTTGGGGGATAAGATAGATGAACTTCAAGTTCTGGTCTAAACAGAAGATTTCCTATTTTTGTAACTGTCAAAAAAAACCTTAACAACAGTCCTTGCTACAAATGCTTAAAATAGATAACTAATGAGAACCTACTGTACAGCTCAGGGAACTCTACTCAGTGCTCTGTGGTGACCTAAATGGGAAGGAAATCCAAAAAAGAAGAGATGTATGTATACGTATAGCTGATTCACTTTGCTGTACAGCAAAAACTAACACAACATGTAAAGCAACTATACGCCAATAAAAATTAATTAAAAAAAGAAAGCATGGAAAAAATACTTGATGATCAGATGGAAAATACATTCGAATAAAACTATTTTCCTCAAAATGAAAAACAACAACAACAAAAAACCCCACAAATGCTTACACTGTGATCACAGAGCAAGGTTCCAAATTGTTACTGTAGTAAACACGCACTCATCTTGGGCATGTAAGAGCAACCTGTATGCGAACTTGTAAAACCTCTGATACCCAGTTTTTGTCACTGTGCCGCCTGGCTTTGATTATTACAAAGCCAATTTTTTTTTTTTTTTTGTCGACCACAACTGTTTCCTTTATGCCCTCCTCTTCTTTCCAGCTTACCATCCATTGTAGTTATTTATACTCTTATTTCTCTTATATACTCTTGACAATTGAAGCAAAAGGATGGTGTTTTATTCTTGATCCCAAATGCCTAGCATAGCACTTAACATAGAGAAGAGACTCAATAATCATATAATGAATGAATTCAGCACGGAGGTGTTAAGGGGATACCAGGATTTGTGCCCCTGGAGAGGGTCCCAAAGCAAAGGCAGAAGCATGTAGAAAGGCAAGGACATCTTTGAGCGAGAAAGCACAACTCATATGAAAAATTAAAGGAGGTTTAGTATGTTTATAGCAGAGAGTGCTTATGGAAGGCCATGCTATCAGAGAGAGAGATGGGCTTGTATCTAACAAAAAGAATCACTTGAAAGTCTCTTGAGGACAATGAGGAACTTCTTAGTGAAGGATTTAAGCTATCGAGTGTGGTTACCAAATAGAATAGAAGGGGTATAATAAGTACAGAGGCCAGTTAGGAGGTTACTGTAATTGCACAAATGGTATAAAAGGCCTAACACCCGCAAGATGGAGTGGGGGTGCCAGATGTAGGGAAGTTTGAAGAGGCAGCCTTTCTAGGGTTCTGGGGATGGTAAGGCTAAGGTGTAAAGGATAAAAGTGTGTCAGGAATAACTTCCTGGTTTCTGGTTAAGTGATTTGTGGATGGTCCTACCATCCACTGGGATAGGAGTAGAGGGAGAGGACGATGAGCTCAGTTTTAGGCACGCAGGCCAAGTTAGAAACTCCTGTGGGAATCCAAGTTCGGGCTGCCCAGTAAACAGTGGAATATACAGTTAGAGAACCCATGAAAAAGAACAGAGTGAAAAATTTAGACTTGAAAATGATACAAGTGTTCACTAGACATAATTTGGATTTAGAGACTTAAAACGTTCTTGTGATAAAACCAAATAAGTGAGTGTTGCAAGAGGTTATCCCTGGACATACTGGAAAACTATCACTGAGGGTTATACTGGAGTTACCAATGACTTTCATTGTTCTAAGCCTTATGGGATAAGGCATTCATTCATTTTCAGGTCACCAAGACTACCTCAAATGTGACATTTGAGTACTCTAGACCAGACTCAAGTTGATTCATTGTAGCAGTATGGGCTATCTCCAGGGGGAAAATGATTTATATTTATTAAATGCAGCAGGTTGAGAGAGAAAATTGTTCGCGGCAGAAGAACCATCCAGAGGAGAAAAAAATAATTAAACTCATAATAGGTGCTCACTGAATGAATGAACGAATAAAATTTCACAGTTAATTAGTTTACTTTATAGTAAAAGCAAGGTTAAAGATATCAAGGTTAAAGGTATCAAGATATCAAGTGTACATATAATTAGTTTATAGTAAAAGCAAGGTTAAAGATATCAAGGTTAGAGTAAAAGCAAGGTTATAGTAAAAGCAAGGTTAAAGATCAACTTTTCTAGAAAAATTTGGAGAGAACAGAGGAAAGCTGTAGGATGGAGACTGTAGATCAGGACAGTATGACTTTTTCTTCAGAGAGATCAACTATACCTTCCCCACCTCAATTGCTCTTAAAAATCCAGACACAGAAGACAGCATAAAGTCTGACTGAAAAAAGAAATGGGTTCTAAGAAGTTGAACCCAGAAAACCAAAGGTCTCACAAATCCAATATGGCCTATAAGGGGTAAATACAAAAGGTAAATAGTATGAGGATGTTCGTCAAACAAGGGGGAGGAGAGGAAATTGGGAATATGTGTCCTAACAGGTCAACCACATCCAACAAAACAGAGAGAAAATTGGAGGAGGGCCAAGAGAGCTTTCTGTAAAACTCCAAAGTTGCACAAAATAGCTGAAAAATCCCAGGTTCTGTGACCATTACACACTGAAAGTTCAGAATCACTTAGGAAACCCACCCTTGTTGTATTGCCCTTTTCCCCTCCAGCATCAACAGAAAGCCCCCAGTTAGAAAATGTTAGCTTCTAAAACTAGGAGCCAAGCATATTACAGAGACAAAGGACATTTGATGAGCAATGGGTACAGGAAGCTACTTTGACAAGTGGTGTTGAGCTGGGCCCCACAGGAGTGACATTGGAAACGGTAGTTTTTGTTGGCAAACTTGTGTCTTAAGCTCTTTGTGTCTTGGATGCTGGGGAGGCTGAAAGATTTCCCAATATGATAAGAGTAACGTAAAAGGAAACCATATACCTCGGCGGGCCCCAAATATTTTGTATCCCCTTGAGGTCAACAAGCTTCTACAAACACACACACACACACACACACACACACACACACACACACGCCTAAGCTATTTACATATCACTCTGAACTATTTTGGTCCCTTCTCTCTCCTCCTCCTCCTCTGGTGTCAAGTCCATAAAGGAACGCTTAAGTATGTGATTCTTTGGAATTCGGACTGTGTGGTCAATGGAAACCACTGTTTCAAGTTCTCTGGAAACATGGGTCATGGACACTATATTTAAATAAACTTCAGAGTCATCCAGTGGCTGGATTTTTCCACCAATATTTTCACCTTGTGTTGAGTGATTCACATACACGCCCCTCATTCCTCCCAACATTCTGTAAGCAAATGCATCAGAGTCCCTACACTCTGATCCACGCACTCTCCATAATGATGTCAGAAGCCCATGACTTTTCCCTTTTTAAGAGAGAGAATTTTCCATGTGGGTTGAAAACAAAAAAGGAAAAGGAAAAGGAGCGGGGCGAGATGTAGTCACTCAGTCTCTCAACATGGACAGTGTAGGTTGAGATGTGGTTTTCAAATTATCACTAGGGGTACATGCCAGCTTGACCAGTAATGTTGCCAGATGGAAGTGAGGGCTGGAGTAGAGGCCGGGTGGCTGGGTTGAATCCCAAGAAGACTTCAGGGACAACACCCAGGATGTGACCATCCCTGATACTGAACATGTCGAATTTCCCTCAGGAGCTGAAGATGTGGTGTTCTTTCCATTTCAAAGCATTAGTAAAATGTACTTTGTACCTAAGGGGAGGAACCGCCACCTGAGGACTGAACTGTTCTTCCCGCCCCTTCCAGGGTTCAGCTACCCAAAGACAGAGCTGCCTGTGCTCTTCACAAGGCCCCAAGGGACGAGGGTTTTATGAGCCAAACCCCAGGTCACTCCCTTGTCACCACAGAAGAAAGTGAGCACTCTGGTCTCCAATTCAGGAGTTTTTAAGGGTCTGTTTGTGGTTCAGCTGCTGAATCATCACCTCCTTGGGCCTCATTACCTCACCTTCCTGTGATCAAATCTACAACCCTTGGTAAAAGGAACAGCAGGAGATCTAGATCTTACTTCTTAGCTCAGGACAATAAGGCAGAATGTTTTTCAAATGCTCTACCTGCTTCCATATATAAAATAAAGCATGACACTCCTTTTGGAACCATGTCCAAAATTTTCTCTTTCTTAGGAAACACTGTAGTAAAAGATACTTTAAAAAATAATTTACACAGGTCCAAAAGCACATATGCCTAATGCAAGAAACACTTCCTCAGAATCAATATAAAATGAGTCTTCTTTAAATTAAATTTCAACTATAGGAGCTGTGGTAAAAAATAATTATTATTGCCCACACGATTTTACACAGACCCAGACTTTTACACAGACCCACGGTTAAGTGTGGTTTATTGGAGAGAGCTACTTTCACTAGTTCTCTCTGCTATCACTTACTAGCTATGTAACATAGAACAGATTATTTGAAACTTCTGGGACACAAGTGGTTCACCCATAAAATGAGGTTATGCCATCTACACTTTCATGATTATTTTAGGGTGTAAACATTATGTCATGCTGTTTTATCCTCTATAATTGTCAATACCACATAGTTACATCCAAATCTCCAAATCGCTTAAGCTGTAACATTCATATAATCATGGAGCTGGAAATAACCAATCCTATGCAACAGTCGTATATTCACCATCCCTGAATGATACATGCCCAATGACAGGGAGCTTACCACCTTCCTAAGAAGTCTAGCTTATCTATCCATCCTTCCTACCAGTCACTTGTTCATTAAATGTTTGTTGAATACATACTATAAGCCAGGGGGCTGTTCTTGGTGCTGAGAATGTGTCAGTGAACAACAGACAAACATTGTGGACACTCATATTCTAGGGGAAAAACCCAAACAAAACACATACTATGTTACTGTTAGAAAAATATTAAGGAGAACAAAATAAAACAAGAAAGGAGGACAGGAACTGTTGGAGGTGTGAGAGGTAAATGTCCAGAGAGGGTCAAAACGAGATGACGCCACTGTTAAAACCTGAAGGAAGTCATGAAACTACTTGAAGGAAAAGCATTCAAAGTAGATGGAACAACGAGCACAAAGTCTCAAGGGTGACAGGATACTTGAAGTGTTGAGGAATGTGGCTGATGTAGAGAGCAAAACAAGAAGAATACTTAGGATAGATGGTCAAAGGGACAAAGGTGATGGGCAGAGCAGGTAGTGCCCGACTGCTCATGATTTGGACATTGGCTTTCACTCTCTGAATGGGAGAGGTTACCTATAGAGGGATCTGAGTAAGGAGTGTCATGCTATGACTTAAGTTTAAAAAGAGTAGTTTAGCTGCTACGTTGAACACATTTTGAAGGGAGCAGGAGTGGAGACAGGTTAAACAGATCATGGGCTATTAAAATAAGCCATGTGAAAGGATATGGAAGTTTGGACCAAGGAGACAGCAGTGGAAATGGTAAGAAGGTAAAGTCAAAGATGGATGGATTGGAGGCAAAGAGAAAAAAGGGAGGGATGGAGCTGGGGAGAGAGAGAAAAACATTGTAAGTGCTTTGGCCTTAGGAAAGAAAAAGGTGGCCTTTCCATGATCCACAATGTACAAAATGATGTTACGGGTAGGGCAGGTTTGGTACAGGTATGGTGGAGAAATAGTAGAAGTTCCATTTTGGACAGTTCATTTGAAATACCAAATGAGACATCTGTGTGGAGATGCTGGGTTGATAGTTGGTTATAAACCCCCCCGGGGTTCAGGGGTTATATCACCAGGCTGCAGGTAAAGTCTTGGAGTTATCACAGAGATGGCATCTTAAAGGACTGGCATGGTGCAAGCTTAACCAGTGAGTAAGTAGACACAGAGAGACACTATCCTATATTTAAGTCCTAGACATTCAATGCTTAGAAATGAAGAGATTAGGAAGAATCTTTAAAGGAAACGAAGGATCAGCCAGAGGCCAGACAGGAAGGAAGAAAACTAGGTGAAAGGAATTTCCTGGTAGACAATAAAGTGTTTGAAAGAGGAAAGAGAGATCAACAGTACCAAATGCTGTTGCTAAGTCAAGCAAGATGAGGGCGGAGAACGGACCACTGGCATCAGCAACACAGTAATCACTGATCACTTTGGTAAGAGTGGTTTTGGTGGAGTAGTGTGGGTGGAAGTCTGACTGAAGTGAGTTCAAGGGAGACTTTCTCAAGGAGAGAAATAAGAAACTCTTTCCAGTTTTTGTATAAAAGGAAAGTGGCATACACGGTTGTTGATGGAAAAATAGGGTCAAACATTTTTTTGGATAATGGGAGAAATAATACCAATTTTACATGCTCACAGGAAAGATCCTGAAAATAAGGGAAATTAATGATGCAGGAGAAAGGAGGGGAGAATCGTCAGAGCAACGTCTTTGACTAGATGAGAGAGAGAGGACAGGTCTATGCAAGAGGTAGACATCTCGGTCTTGGCTAAGAAATCTGAAAACACCTCGTCTGTAGCAGGTCAGAAAATAGATTACTGGTATAAATGTGAGGTAGATAGATGTGAGGGTGGGAGCTTGTGAACATTATCTCCTGATTGGTTGCATTTTGTGTGTGTGTGTGTGTGTGTGAAACATCAAGCAAGGCTACCAGCTGAGAGTGAGGATGGAGGAAGAGGTTTTGGATATTTCAGAAGGCGGGAGAAAATAAGATATGGAGAATTTCTTGTGATGACTCAAGACCTGTCACTCAAAGTGCCACTAAGTGGTTTTCATAGTTATCTATATAGGTATTTTCCAAATATTTGGAGAGGGCTATCATGTACATCATGAATCATCTGTTCCCGATGGCTAAAAAACCAAAGAACAAAAAACAAACTTATCCAGCAACTGTGCCAAGCAACAACACTTTGAAAATATTTTTGATCTTACGCAGTCTTCTTTGGGATTCTAGGTTGTCAATACCCCTCTTATAATGAGATGTTCAGAATTAAAGCCAATGCTATTGGTGTGTTCTGACTACATAAAGGATTGGACACCCTATCAGACTAACCAGACGGCATGAACTTTGGAAATGTGACTTTGTCTCAGGCTTCTCATTGCACAAATCCATACCTAAATCCAAAGAACCATGCCAACCTTGTGCCACTGATTCGTTTTGGATTAAATTCAGTCTCACACTAACTCTTTCAAAATCCTTCTCTGTTGGTTCCCGATTAGCATTCTAGTCTTTCAAGGTCACTTTGAATGTTGTATACGTCCTAGAAAGAAAAACAGGTGCTATTTATTAAGCAAGCACCAAACGCTGGGGCAAGGTCTTTAAATGGACTCACTAATTGAATTCTCTACACCACACTTGAGAGATGTGGTACCATTTTACA
Organism: Lagenorhynchus albirostris; assembly: GCF_949774975.1. Classification (NCBI taxonomy): domain Eukaryota; kingdom Metazoa; phylum Chordata; class Mammalia; order Artiodactyla; family Delphinidae; genus Lagenorhynchus; species Lagenorhynchus albirostris. The sequence continues at coordinate 18,323,895 of NC_083101.1, forward strand.
GATTAAGAAATCGAGGTCCTAAGGGATGAAGTTATTTTTCAAGTGTCACAGAGTTAACAAGGTACAGAACTGGAATTCAAATTCAGGGATTTAAACGCCAATGCCTCAGCTCTATTTCACGTTTCACAGCCAAGAAACAATGTGCTAAGAAATCTAGTGAAAGAGCTCAAAGTAGAATTCTAATCTGATACTGAGAGCTCTTCCTGAAAATGGTCCCTTTCTTAGGTCTCCTACCTTCCCATCCTCTCACAGACGGCTAGACCTGGAACTTTTATACATCGCTTCTTAGGTCCAATCCCGAAATGTTTATGCTCTACCACTCATTTCTGAAATATTAGTCACTCCCAGGCTTTTTGCTATCTTCATATTTAAAAAGCATTTAAACCAAATGGACAGGCATTAGAGAGGATTGGGACACCTGTTGAAAGCTTAAAAGCTATCCCATATGTATCAATTCTATTCATAATAACCACACTTTATTACCTTTTTCTTTTTATATTTGACGATGTTCTTTTTTTTCCTACAATGACCATTCATATTTAATCACCATGGAAATCTCCCTGCCATCCCTGTCCTCGTCATACACGTGCATTTTTAATGTGGTTTCTAAAATAAACAACGCATTTCAAAGGCAATCTCCGGTTCCAAAGACCATGACACACTTAACAAGTTCTTCCAACTTTTAAGCCTCACAAGGAATTCCCAACTGTCCAGTGATTTAACTTGTCAGATTGCTGGAATCAAGTCACTCGTACATATTACCCTTTGACCTCCAACTGGCAGCCACAGCCTTCTCCTTTGCAAAGAATGACACTCCTGCTTGACAATCCAAACTGTCTCCTCACCGTTTGCACACAGCTGTGGCAGCTGAAAGCATCTGGCACACAACATATGGAATTCAATTTCCTGATATTTACATAGATTGAGACTGTTTTTGCTCCAGACTTCAGACGGTCTTTTGCACCAGACCTTAGGGCAAAAGTTTTCAGACAACTTCATGCCCACGGCCTATACTCCCCTGCTGCAATTCACTCACTGAACAAGATGAGAATCAGAATGTTAAAGGCTGCCGGTGCTTCAGCATGTTGAAAGATTAAGAGTCCTTTATTACTGACTTTGCTGTGTTGGTGGTTTATATGAGTTCTGTTTTCAACTGGGAAAGTCAGGGTTTTAAAATATACATTTTTCTTGGAATTTTTTACAACTAATTTTTTAACTTTACAACAGGTTTAGACTTACAGTACAGAATTGCAAGATACCTCACATCTAGTTTTTTCTATTATTAGCATCTTACATTGGTATGATTGTTATAATTAATGAAGCAATACTGATAAACTATTATTAATGACAGTCCATACTTGATTCCAATTTCCTTACTTTTGACCTAACTTCCTTTTCCTGTTCCAGGATCCCATCCGGGATACTCCATTACATTTATTCATCATGTCTCCTTAAGTCCTTCTTGGCTATGACAGTTTCTCAGATTTTCCTTGTTTTTGATGATCTTGACCATTCTGAGGAGTACTGGTCAGGTATTTTGTAGAACGCCCCTCAGTTGGGCTTTGTCTGAGGTTTTTTTTCTCATGATTAACTGAGGTTGTGTATTTGAAGGAGGAAAATGACAGAGGTGAAGTCCCATTTCCAACCCATCATATTAAGGGTACATACTATCAGTGTAACTTATCACTGTTGATGTTAACCCTGATCACCTGGCTGAGGTACCATTTGTCAGGTTTCTCCACTGTGCACTTACCCTTTGTTTATCCACTTTCTGTATCGTGCTCATTGGAAAGGAGGAACTCTATAGAACCCACACTTAAGGAATGGGAATCAGTCTCCACCTCCCTGAGGGCAGAGGTAATCTACATAAATTACTTGATATCCTTCTGGGTGGGAGATTCATCTCTTTTCCCTAACTGATTTATTTATTTATTCAGTCACTTATTTACATCAGTATGGACTCGTGAACACTTATTTTCTATTTAGGGTTATAATCCAGTGCTACTTCATTTCTTTTGCTGCTCAAAATGTCGGAGCTTTGGCCATAGGCATCTCTTTCAGTTGGCTCCTTTTGACATACACTCATCACTGTAGGATTTGTTTGTTTGTTTGCTTATTTCTTTTTTAAATTTGTTATTTATCATCTTTATTGGATGGTAATTGCTTTAAGTGGTGTGTTACTTGTTGCTGTATAACAAAGTGAATCAGCTATACGTATACATAAATCCCCATATCCCCTCCCTCTTGCGTCTCCCTCCCACACTCCCTATGCCACCCCTCTAGCTGGACACAAAGCCCAGAGCTGATCTCCCTGTGCTATGCAGCTGCTTCCCACTAGCTATCTATTTTATACTTGGTAGTGTATATAAGTCCATGCCACTCTCTCACTTTGTCACCGCTTACCCTTCCCCCTCCCTGTGTCCTCAAGTCCATTCTCTACGTCTGCGTCTTTATTCCTGTCCTGCTCCTAGGTTCTTAAGAATCAATTTCTTTTTTTAGATTCCATATATATGTGTTAGCATATGATATTTGTTTTTCTCTTTCTGACTTACTTCACTCTGTATGACAGACTCTAGGTCCATCCACCTCACTACAAATAACTCAATTTTGTTTCTTTTTATGGCTGAGTAATATTCCATTGTATATATGTGCCACGTCTTCTTTATCCATTCATCTGTCGATGGACACTTAGGTTGCTTCCATGTCCTGGACACTGTAAATAGTGCTGCAATGAACACTGTGGTACATGACTCTTTTTGAATTACAGTTTTCTCAGGGTATATGCGCAGAAGTCGGATTGCTGGGTCATAGAGTAGCTCTGTTTTTAGTTTTTTAAGGAACCTCCATACTGTTCTCCATAGTGGCTATATCAATTTACATTCCCACCAACAGTGCAAGAGGGTTCCCTTTTCTCCACACCCTCTCCAGCATTTACTGTTTGTAGATTTTTTGATGATAGCCATTCTGACCTGTGTGACGTGATACCTCATTGTGATTTTGATTTGCATTTCTCTAATGATTAGTGATGTTGAGCATCCTTTCATGTGTTTGTTGGCAATCTGTATATCTTCTTTGGAGAAATATCTATTTAGGTCTTCTGCCCATTTTTGGATTGAGTTGCTTGTTTTTTTGATATTGAGCTGCATGAGCTGCTTGTAAATTTTGGAGATTAATCCCTTGTCAGTTGCTTCATTTGCAAGTATTTGCTCCCATTCTGAGGGTTGTCTTTTCGTCTTGTTTATGGTTTCCTTTGCTGTGCAAAAGCTTTTAAGTTTCATTAGGTCCCATTTGTTTATTTTTGGTTTTATTTCCATTTCTCTAGGAGGTGGGTCAAAAAGGATCTTGCTGTGATTTATGTCCTAGAGTGTTCTGCCTATGTTTTCCTCTAAGAGTTTTATAGTGTCTGGCCTTACGTTTAGGTCTTTAATCCATTTGGAGTTTATTTTTGTGTATGGTGTTAGGGAGTATTCTAATTTCATTCTTTTAAATGTAGCTGTCCAGTTTTCCCAGCACCACTTACTGAAGAGGCTGTCTTTTCTACACTGTATATTCTTGCCTCCTTTATCAAAGATGTGTTGACCGTATGTGCATGGGTTTACCTCTGGGCTTTGTATCCTGTTCCATTGATCTATGTTTCTGTTTCTGTGCCAGCACCATACTGTCTTTATTACTGTAGCTTTGTAGTATAGTCTGAAATCAGGGAGCCAAATTCCTCCACCTCCATTTTTCTTTCTCAAGATTGCTTTGGCTATGTTTGCTTATTTCTTGAGCACTTCTTTACTTTCTGGCACTACAAACTGTTGCTGGATCATCTTGTATATTTCCTTTCCTTGGAATTTGTTCCTGAAATACTCTGTCTGGATCTTAGAGATCCAGAACCTCTCAACCTTTACGTGGCTTCTGCACATGAGTAGCTGTTAAAGTTAAGGACTATAAATATGTTTCCCCATAGTTAGGTATCAAAGAACAACACTGCTCTGATACATGTTCAGGCAGACTGTATTTTCCAAAGATGGTTGCAGTCAACTCTCCCATTCCGCAAATTCCTCTCACAATGTAACTTTGACATTGCTCTGATCAAAGCAGTGGGCCTATGTGCTCTCCCCTTAAATTTAAGTGGACTTGCCACTGTGACAAAGTGACATCTGTAACATCTGAGGCGAGGTCACAGAAGGCAAATTCCCTAGCTTCTACATAGGTCTCCTCTGAGGTATTTACTCGTGGCATCCAGCTGTCATGCTGAGAGGAAATCCAAACTAGTCCATGTGGACAGAGCATGTAGAAAGGCCACGTTTTAAGAGTTGTGCCTGACAGCCCATTTGAGGTCTTGGCCGACACCAACATCAAATTCAAGACATATGAGTGAAGGTATCCCAAGATTTTTCCAGCATCCAGCTATCAAGTGATACCTGGCTTATGAGTCTGCTCAGATGATGCCCCAGACATTACAGAGCAAAGCAGGTCATCCTCCCTTTGCTGTGTCCCACAGAATTCATAAGTATAATAAAATTGTTGTTTTATAACACTATTTTATCTGGGGGACATGGGGGGAGAGGTTGTTATGATGAAGTAGTAGTAACTGAAACAGAAATAGCCACCTTCTCACACTCCAAGCGACTGGCTCTTGATAGGAAAGCTAGTCCTGACCTGTAGAAAAGCCTAATATTCTCTCTTATAAGCACTTCTGATACCTGTTTCCTTCCAGTCTGTCAACTTAGTTACTTGTTCAATATCTGTTCCCTCTCCTTAGCTGTATACAAGAGCAGGAGATTGTGGCTTCTCATTCATTCATTTCTATATACTCAGTGTCTAACACAATGCCAGAAAATCAGTAGACATTCATTAAATATTTGTTGGATGGATGGACGGATGGATGCAAACAGGCATGGCTGGATGAATATGAATGTCTTTTCTGGGAATTCCTGGGAATATAGTAAAAGAAAACCTTAGAGGGGAACTTCAAGATGGCGGAGGAGCAAGATGTGGAGATCACCTTCCTCCCCACAGATACATCAGAAATACATCTACACGTGGAACAACTCCTACAGAACACCCACTGAATGCTGGCAGAAGACCTCAGACCTCCCAAAAGGCAAGAAACTCCCCACGTACCTGGGTGGGGCAAAAGAAAAAAGAAACAACAGAGACAACAGAATAGGGACGGGACCCGCATCTTGGGGAGGGAGCTGTGAAGGAGGAAATGTTTCCACACACTAGGGACACCCTTCACTGGCAGAGACAGGGAGAGGCGGGGTGCGGGGGGAAGCTTTGGAGCCACAGAGGAGAACATAGCAACACGGGTGCAGAGGGCAAAGCGGAGAGATTCCTGCACAGAGGATCAGTGCTGACCAGCACTCACCAGCCTGAGAGGCTTGTCTGCTCACCTGCCAGGTGGGGTGGGGGCTGGGAGCAGAAGCTCGGGCTTCGGAGGTCAGACCCTAGGGAGAGGACTGGGGTTGGCTGCGTGAACACAGCCTGAAGGGGGCTACTGTGCCAAGGCTAACAGGGAGGGAGTCCAGGAAAAAGTCTGGAACTGCCTAAGAGGCAAGAGACCATTGTTTCAGGGTGCGCAAGGAGAGGGGATTCCTTCCCCATGTGCCCAAAGAAGGCAAAGCTCCACCTAAATGAGATCCAGAGATGGGCACGAGCCACGGCTATCAGCTTCAACACCAGAGACGGGCATGAAGTGCTAACGCTGCTGCTGCTGCCGCCACCAAGAAGCCTGTGTGCAGCACAGGTCACTCTCCACACTGCCCCTCCCAGGAGCCTGTGCAGCCTGCCACTGCCAGGGTCCTGGGATCCAGGGACAACTGCCCCAGGAGAACACATGGCACATCTCAGGATGTTGCAACATCATGCCAGCCTCTGCCACCGCAAGTCTACCCCACATTCCAATTGTAACTACCATACCCTTCCCTCCCGCTGGCATGAGTGGGCAAGAGCCCCTCAATCAGCCGCGGCTTTAACCCCCTCCTGTCTGGGCAGGGAACAGATGCCTGAGGGCGACCTACACACAGAGGTGGGGCCAAAACCAAAGCTGAACCCCAGGAGCTGTGTGAACAAAGAAGAGAAAGGGAAATCTCTACATGCAGCCTCAGGAGCAGTGACTTAAATCCCCACAATCAACCTGATGTACCCTGCAACTGTGGAATACCAGAATAGACAACGACTCATCCCAAAATTGAGGTGGTGGACTTTGGGAGCAACTGCATACTTGGGGTTTGTTGTCCGTGATTTGATTTGCTTCTGATTTTTATATTTATATTACTATAGTATTTGGTGCTTGTTATCATCGGTGGATATGTTTATTGGTTTGGTTGCTCTCTTTTTTTTATTACCTTTTTATATTAATAATTTTTTAAAATTTATTTTAATTTACTATTTTTTCCTTTCATTTTTCTTCTTTTTCTTCTGAGCCATGTGGCTGACAGGGTCTTGGTGCTCCGGCCTGGTGTCAGGATTGAGCCTCTGAGGTGGGAGAGCCGAGTTCAGGACATTGGATCACCAGAGACCTCCCAGACCCACGTAATAACAATCGGCGGGAGCTTTCCCAGAGATCCCTGTCTCAACGCTAAGACCCAGCTCCACCCAACGGCCAGCAAGCTCCAGTGCTGGAATGCCCCATGCCAAACAACTAGCAAGACAGGAACACAACCCCACCCATTAGGAGAGGCTGCCTAAAATCATACTAAGTTCACAGACACCCCAAAACACACCACTGGACATGGCCCTGCCCACAAGAAAGACAAGATCCAGCCCCACCCATCAGAACACAGGCACCAGTCCTGTCCACCAGGAAGCCTACACAACCCACTGAACCAACCTCACCCACTGGGGGCAGACACCAAAAACAACGGGAACTAAGAACTTGCACCCTGCAAAAATGAGACCCCAAACACAGTAAGTTAAACAAAATGAGAAGACAGAGAAATACACAGCAGATGAAGGAGCAAGGTAAAAACCCACCAGACCAAACAAATGAAGGAGAAATAGGCAGTCTACCTGAAAAAGAATTCAGAGTAATGATAGCAAAGATGATCCAAACTCTCGGAAATAGAATGGATAAAACAGAAGAAACGTTTAACAAGGACCTAGAAGAACTAAAGAGCAAACAAAAAATGATGAACAACACAATAAATGAAATTAAAAATCCTCTGCAAGGAATCAACAGCAGAATAACTGAGGCAGAAGAACAGATAAGCGACCTGGAAGATAAAACAGTGGAAATAACTACTGCAGAGCAGAATAAAGAAAAAAGAATGAAAAGAATTGAGGACAGTCTCAGAGACCTCTGGGAAAATATTACATACACCAACATTCGAATTATAAGGGTCCCAGAAGAAGAAGAGAAAAGAAGGGGACTGAGAAAATATTTGAAGAGATTATAGTTGAAAACTTCCCTCTTATGGGAAAGGAAGTAGTCAATCAGATCCTGGAAACACAGAGAGCCCCATACAGGATAAATCCAAAGAGAAACCCGCCAAGACACATATTAATCAAACTATCAAAAATTAAATACAAAGAAACAATATTAAAAGCAGCAAGGGAAAAATAACAAATAACATACAAGAGAATTTAAGGTTAACAGCTGATCTTTCAGCAGAAACTCTGCAAGGCAGAAGAGAGTGGGAGGACATATTTAAAGTGATGAAAGGGAAAAACCTACAACTAAGATGACTCTAACCAGCAAGGATCTCATTCAGATTCGATGGACATATTAAAACCTTTACAGACAAGCAAAAGTTAAGAGAATTCAGCACCACCAAGCCAGCTTTACAGCAAATGCTAAAGGAACTTCTCTAGGCAGGAAACACAAGAGAAGGAAAAGACCTACAAAAACAAACCCAAAACAATTAAGAAAATGGTAATAGGAACATACATACTGTTAATTATCTTAAATGTAAATGGATTAAATGCTCCAACCAAAAGACAAAGACTAGCTGAATGGATACAAAAAGAAGACCCGTATATATGCTGTGTACAAGAGACCCACTTCAGACCTAGGGACACATACAGACTGAAAGTGAGGGGATGGAAACGGATATTCCATGCAAATGGAAAGCAAAAGAAAGCTGCAGTAGCAATTCTCCTATGAGACAAAATAGACTTTAAAATAAGGACTATCACAAGAGACAAAGAAGAACACTACATAATGATCAATGGATCAATCCAAGAAGAAGATATAAAAATGGTAAATATTTATGCACCCAACATAGGAGCACCTCAGTACAGAAGGCAAATAAGAACAGCCATAAAAGGAGAAAACAACAGTAACACAATCATAGTAGGGGACTTTAACACCCCACCTTCACCAATGGACAGATCATCTAAAATGAAAATAAATAAGGAAACACAAGCTTTAAACGATACATTAAACAAGATGGACTTAATTGATATTTATAGGACATTCCATCCCAAAACAACAGAATACACTTTCTTCTCAAATGCTCGTGGAACATTCTCCAGTATAGATCATATCTTGGGTCACAAATCAAGCCTTGGTAAATTTAAGAAAACTGAAATCGTATCAAATATCTTTTCCGACCACAATGCTATGAGACTAGATATCAATTACAGGAGAAAAATCTGTAAAAAATACAAACACATGGAGGCTAGACAATACACTACTAAATAACCAAGACATCACTGAAGAAATCAAAGAGGAAATCAAAAAATACCTAGAAACAAATGACAATGAAAACAAGACGATGACCCAAAACCTATGGGATGCAGCAAAAGCAGTTATAAGAGGCAAGTTTATAGCAGTACAATCCTACGTCAAGAAACAAGAAAAATTTCACAAGAACAACCTAACCTTACACCTGCTAAAGTAATTAGAGAAAGAAGAACAAAACCCCCCCCCCCCAGAGTTAGCAGAAATCATAAAGATGAGATCAGAAATAAGTGAAAAAGAAATGAAGGAAATAATAGCAAAGATCAATAAAACTGAAAGCTGGTTCTTTGAGAAGATAAAGAAAATTGATAAACCATTAGCCAGACTCATCAAGAATAAAAGGGAGTAGACACAAATCAACAGAATTAGAAATGAAAAACGAAAGTAACAACTGACACTGCAGAAACAGAAATACAAAGGATCATGAGAGATTACGACAAGCAACTATATGCCAATAAAATGGACTACCAGGAAGAAATGGACAAATTCTTTGTAAAGCACAACCTTCCGAGACTTAACCAGGAAGAAACAGAAAGTATAAGCAGACCAATCACAAGCACTGAAATTGAAACTGTGATTTAAAATCTTCCATAAACAAAATCCCAGGACCAGATAGCTTCACAGGCAAATTCTATGAAACATTTAGAGAAGAGCTAACACCTATCCTTCTGAAACTCCTCCAAAATACAGCAGAGGGAGGAACACTCCCAAACTTATTCTACAAGGCCACCATCACCATGATATCAAAACCAGACAAAGATGTCACACACAAAAAAAGAAAACACAGCCGAATATCACTGACGAACACAGATGCAAAAATCTTCAACAAAATACTAGCAAACAGAATCCAACAACACATTAAGAGGATCATACACCATGATCAAGTGGGGTTTATGTCAGGAATACAAGGATTCTTCAATATATGCAAATCAATCAATGTTATATACCATATTCACAAACTGAAGGAGAAAAACCATATGATCAGCTCAATAAATGCAGAAAAAGCTTTCAACGAAATTCAATACCAATTTATGATAATAATCTCCAGAAAGTGGGCACAGAGGGAACCTCCCTCAACATAATAAAGGCCATATATAACAAACCCACAGCCAACTTCATTGTCAATGGTGAAAAATTGAAAGCATTTCCTCTAAGATCAGGAAAAAGAGAAGGATGTCCACTCTCGCTACTATTATTCAACACAGTTCTGGAAATCCTAGCCATGGCAATCAGAGAAGAAAAAGAAATAAAAGGAATACAAATTGGAAAAGAAGAAGTAAAACTGTCACTGTTTGCAGATGACATGATACTATACGTAGAGAATCCTAAGAATGCTACCAGAAAACTACTAGAGCTAATCAATGAATTTGGTAAAGTAGCAGGATACAAAATTAATGCACACAAATCTCTTGCATTCCTATACACTAATGATAAAAATTCTGAAAGAGAAATTTAGGAAACACTCCCAGTTACCACTGCAACAAAAAAGAATAAAATACCTAGGACTAAACCTACCTAAATAGACAAAAGACCCATATGCAGAAAACTATAAGACACTGATGAAAGAAATTAAAGATGAAACAAACAGATGGAGAGATATGCCATGTTCCTGGAGTGGAAGAATCAACAAAATTACTATACTACCCAAGCAATCTACAGATTCCATGGAATCCTTATCAAACTACCAATGGCATTTTTCACAGAACTAGAACAAAAAATTTCACAATTTGTATGGAAACACAAAAGACCCCGAATAGCCAAAGCAATTCTGAGAAAGAAACACGGAGTTGGAGGAATCAGGCTCCCTGACTTCAGACTATACTACAAAGGTACAATAATCAAGACAGCATGGTACTGGCACAAATGCAGAAATATAGATCAATAGAACAGGATAGAAAGCCCAGGGATAAACCAACGCATACATGGTCACCTTACCTTTGATAAAGGAGGCAAGAATATACAATGGAGAAAAGACAGCCTCTTCAATAAGTGGTGCTTGGAAAACTGAACAGCTACATGTAAAAGAATGAAATTAGAACACTCCCTAACATCATACACAAAAATAAACTCCAAATGGATTAAAGACCTAAACGTAAGGCCAGACACTATAAAATTCTTAGAGGAAAACATAGGCGGAATACTCTAGGACATAAATCACAGCAAGATCCTTTTTGACCCACCTCCTAGAGTAAGGGAAATAAAAACAAAAATAAATACGTGGGACCTAATGAAACTTAAAAGCTTTTGCACAGCAAAGGAAATCATAAACAAGACGAAAAGACAACCCTCAGAATGGGAGAAAAATTTGCAAATGAAGCAACTGACAAGGGATTAATCAAAATATACAAGCAGCTCATGCAGCTCAATATCAGAAAAAGAAACAACCCAATGCAAAAATGGGCAGAAGACCTAAATAGATATTTCTCCAAAGAAGATATACAGATTGCCAACAAACACATGAAAGGATGCTCAACATCACTAATCATTAGAGAAATGCACATCAAAACTACAATGAGGTACCACTTCACACTGGTCAGAATGGCCATCATCAAAAACTCTACAAACAATAACTGCTAGAGATGGTGTGGAGAAAAGGGAACCCTCTTGCACTGTTGGTGGGAATGTAAATTGATACAGACACTATGGAGGTTCCTTAAAAAACTAAAAATAAAACTAACATATGACCCAGCAATCCCACTACTGGGCATATACCCTGAGAAAACCATAATTCAGAAAGAGTCATGTACCACTATGTTCACTGCAGCACTATTTACAGTGTCCAGGACACTGTAAATGTGCATCGACAGATGAATGGATAAAGAAGATGTGGCACATATATACAATGGAATGTTACTCAGCCATAAAAAGAAACGAAATTGAGTTTTTTGTAGTGAGGTGAATGGACCTAGAGTCTGTCATACAGAGTGAAGTAAGTGAGAAAGATAGAAACAAATACTGTATGCTAACACATATATATGGAATCTAAAGGGAGAAAAAACGGTTCTGATAAACCTAGGGACAGGACAGGAATAAAGATGCAGACGTAGAGAATGGACTTAAGGACATGGGGAGGGGGAAGGGTAAGCTGGGACGAAGTGAGAGAGTAGCACTGACATATATACACCACCCAATGTGAAACAGATAGTGGGAAGCAGCTGCATCGCATGGGGAGATCAGGTGGGTGCTTTGTGACCACCTAGAGGGGTGGGTTAGGGAGGGTGGGAGGGAGACACAAGAGGGAGGGGATATGGGGATATATGTATACATACAGCTGATTCACTTTGCTATACAGCATAAAGTACCACAACTTTGTATAGCAATTATCTCTAATTAAGATGTTAAAAATAAATAGAAGGTTTTTGATATCGTTATTTTTAAATGAATTTTGTCATAGGACATTGTAACAAGTGTTCTGTGGTCATTTGAATAATTTTGTGGCCTTCTAAAATTTCAGTATTCAGGAGATAATGTGAAAGAAAATATGATAAAAGATTAAGTAAAAATTCAGACGTGATGTTCTATTTAGCAGCTATATTTTCTCTAGAATTAAAGTGCTCCTATATATTGCCAAAAAGGAAAAAATAAAACCTTCAATGGCTTTATAAAAAAGAAAAAGAACAGAAATAACAAAACCTTACTTAGAGCTGAGTAAAGTAGAAAAGGCATGCATTTCTTTAGCTACATCAAGTTGTCAATAAACAGTATTCTGACATTGCTCCCTTACCTGAGAATTTCAAGTGGTTTTGCCTACCCATTACTATGCGATAATTCATCCTAAAAGTTAATGGATTATAACAAAAGTTTACTTGCTTATGATTCTGGGTTTCGTTTGGCTGAGTGATTATTTTGCTTCACTTGGTATTGGCTGGGGTTGGTCCAAAATGGCCTCACTCACGCGGCTGGCAGTTGGTGTTGGCTGCTGCTTGGGGCTCTCAGCCAGGGGTCATGGGTCTCTTCCATGTGGGTTGTTACATGTGACCACTTAGACGTCGTAGCAATTACACTGCATCAATTCTGCCATATTTTATCGGTCAAGTCAAATCAAAGGGCCAATTCAGATTTAAATGAAGGGGAATAAACGTTATCTCTTAATGAGAGAACAGCAAATTTACATTACGAGATAGAATTCGGCAGTGGAAGATACTGTTTTAGCCAGAGGAGATTTGATTGATTGGTTATGTTTTAATGTACTTGCTTGCAACCTGCTTATTTGGATTGCTGCTTGATTTCCCAGAAATTTCCATCCTCTGGTTACACACAAAAACATTATATGTCCCACCAAGTCCTTTGAATACAGCATTAAATTTCAAGTTGGAAGAAAGCAGTTTGAGCTTTAGGTCTATCATGTAACTGCTATGTCTCCTGGGCTTATTACTTAACCTCCTGAAGCAAGTGATCTAGGTTATAAAATAAAACTAATAATTAATATCTTATCAGATGTCCCAGTTGTCTTGAAAATAAGTCAATTATCACAAAAATGCTTTGAACTCTCTGATGTACTGTACCATAATAACAGATCCTGGTTGTTCCATGCCTCCTGTATGCTCAGCATTGTGACATAAACAAACACAAACACATATTGGCTATTTTAATCCTCACAAACTGAAGCTTCAGAATTAGTACTCCCACTTTACAGAGGCAAAGTAACCAATCCAAAGTCAAACAGCTAGGAACTGGTAATCTTAGATGTTCCAACTCAGAACTGACGCCAAAGTTCATGATCCAAAGGAATAAAAACCCCTTTTCTTTCAGCAACTCATGATCTTAGATAATAAGAATATTTGCAAATGATAGATCTCATCAGGGACTTACATCTATAATATGTAAGGAGCTCTTAAAACTCTATAGTAAAGAGACTAATAACCCAAGTGAAAAATAGGCAAGGGATCTGAATACATAGTTCTCCAAAGAAGATAAACACACAGCAAGTAAACACATGAAAAGATCTTCAACACCATTAGCCACTAGGGAAGTGCAAATCAAATCCCCAGTTAGTTACCACTTCACTCCCACTAAAATGGATAAAATTAGAAGTAGACAATAACAAGTGTTGACAAAGATTGCTGGTAGGAATGCAAAATAGTGCAGCTGCTTTGAAAAATAGTCTAGCACCACCTCAGGAAGTTAAATATAGAGTTACTGTATGCCCCAGCAATTCCCCTTCTGGCTATATATGCAAGAAAAATGAAAACACCTGACCACAAAATCCTTGTATGCAAATGTTCATAGCAGCATTATTTACAGTAACCAAAAACTGGAAACAACTCATCCATCAACTGACAAATGGAAAGTATAGTATATACACACAATGGAACATTACTCACCCATAAAAAGAAATGAAGTACTGATACATGCTACAAGATGAACTGTAAAAACAGTAAGTTAAATGAAAGAACCAGCCACAAAAGACCACGTATTGTATGATTCTATTTTAATGAAACTTCCAGAATAGGCCAATATGTAGAAATAGAAACTGAATTAGTGGTTGTTTAGGGCGAGGGAGTTTGGGGAAATAGGCAGTAACGGCTAATGAACACAGGGTTTCTTTTTAAAATGATGAAAATGTTCTAGAATTGATTGTAATGATAGTCAATGACTGTGAATATACTGAAAATCACTAAACTTTACACTTTAAATGGGTGAATTGTACGGCATATGACCTATATATCAATATGCCAGTTAAAACTAAGACATGTATATCATTAACTGTGTCAACTAGTCCTCTAAGCTCGCTGTATATAGTAACTTAATCTTCACTACAACCCTGTTAGGTAGCAATATTATTATTGCCTCTTTAAATTAAAAGAAAGAATTAGAGGTTAAATAATGTGCCTAACATTATTTGAGATTCCAATCTTGCTAGACTGCTGCAGAATCCCCAAACTAAATCACTATGTTATATAAAATATTATCGGTTATAAACTACACATTATACCTCTGTATTTCTCCTTTTCTCCCCTCTTGAATTATGCTTTGTTCATACACTTCCTCCTACCAAATGGTTTGTGCTAGGAGTTTTTATTTATTTGAGTGTCAATGTCAGTCTGAAAACTTGTCCTAATTACCCATATATGTTGCCCCCCCCCCAAAAATTCCAGTTAGCTGTAAACTAATGGTTCCTTTGGGGTAGGTTGGATTGTTCTTTTTAAATATCCCTTCAGGATGGGAGTGGAGGTGATATTGTCACGTGGCTTAAAAGAAGAGAGGTTCATATGATCCAGAATTTGAAACACGGCTTCACCTTTGCCAGCTGCATAACCTTGGATGAGTTGTTTTGTCTCTCGGAGCCTAAGGATAAGGTTCCCTTATCTTTAAGTTGGCGATGAGGAAAGTACCTACCTGTATTGCTGGGATGGCACTGCGGTTGGAATTCACAGGTGTGAAGCTCGTTGGAGGGCTGCCCATGCTCAGTGAACGGGAACCAGCCCTCTTTTTATTTACCCTTAGAGCCCACCAGCATTCCAGATTTCCTAGCATGGTGAGCAGAACAGGCTGGCAGACGAAAGTCCTCCCCAAGCCCAGAAAGCTCTCTTTTCTCCAAGCCCAGGAATTCTCTCCTCTCCAAATGGCCAACTTAAACCAGATTGAGAACCTAAGGCAAAAAACATGCTATGACTGGGGAGAGAGTGCATGCTGGGAGTTGGCTCCGTCTCCCGGCTTCTCCAGAGAAATCAGAGCGGCTAAGATGTTTAAATCCCCAGCCAGAATCCCTGATTTAATTTGATTTTATAGTTCCAGGGACTGCCTTGCTGTGGTTTCCCTATATCACATACGGAGCTAGCCTCTGCCCCGCCCCGCGGAGGGGGAGCCAATCAGTGTGAACGTGTGCAGGCACAGCTCTCAGCCTCAAAGGCGCTTCGGATGCAGCCACTTCTGCATGGAGACCCCGACATGAGGATCAGAGACAGGACATGGGCTGAACAGCGGAGGCTTTGTGCTGTCCCAGAAGGAGGCTGAGCTCTGATTTACATCCCGACTCCCTGCCTTACTCTACAACCTCAGTCACGTGTCCTTCCTGAGCCTCCATACATCCACATGGAACATGGAAATAATAATCCACACTTCTCGGAACGGGGGTAAGGATGTGAGAGCTGATGAATGATATTAAGTAAGCCCTCCGTCAGTGTTATTAGAGGCCCATCAGGAACAGAAGCAGGTAAATAGCATGCGTAGTGTGCTGGACTAGCTCGGCTGACCTCACCTTCACCACTCTGGGCAAACAGAATTGAGAAGAAAGATGTTTCTTTTCTTGGTCTGAAAAGTCATGCTGAACATTTCTTGAGATGTCCTGTTCATTCTACACTTAACTCTAGAATCCTAGAATTTATCAGCAACGGAAGGAAGAGTAGAGATGATATAGACCTACCCACTCATTTAACAGCTAGGCAGACTGAGGCTCAGAGAGGGAAACTGACCTGCAGAAGAACACACAGCAAGTGAGTTGCAGAACCTGGATTTGATATTTGTATTCTTTTCACTACATCAAATTGTTCCTGGGAAATCATCTGGGACAAATTTAAGGAGAGGCATGATTGCAGTGGCTGTAAAGTACAAGAAGTATCCAGGGAAAGAGAATTCCTTCATTTGGCCAGAGGATTTGTGAAGGTGGAGCAGAGGCAGCCTGCCAAAGACCTCCTGGGGGTTTGCTTGGAGTTTAAGCTTTAGCCTGAAGGCAGTGGGAAGCCATGCTCACTAGAATATAAATGACTTGAGGACAAAATTCTAGTTCATATCATTTTTGTGAACCACTTCCTGGCATGCAACATATGGCATATAGTAGGGGTTGAGAAGTGATTGCTTGATGATGCTAGATGCTAGATGTTCAAATCTGGGAACCTGCATGGCTGAAGCAACTTCCAAATGCCTTTGGAGCTTGCTCAAGTAAAAGAAATTCTGAAACCTATCAGCAACCATTCACTTTTCTAAGAATTTTTGAACAGGGGAAAATAAGTGCAGGAAAAGCCTGCAAATGGCTTCCTTCGGAAATGACATGCCCCCATCCACCTACTGAGCTAGTAATAAGTAACCATTCCTGATAGCTAGTGTATAGTGCATGACCCTGCATAATGCTGCTTCCAGTGAGTGAAGTGAGTAGATACTACATAAACAGAAATTAATAGCCAAAAAGATTCTCCATCTGCCATCTGCCATAGCCTCACCTTCTACCCTGAATATACATGTGTTCCACTGCTTTTGGCCATCAACACAGGGACATCTAGTGTTGATGCTGACCTTTGGTCATCCTGCCTTTCTAACTTTGTAATCAATTCTTTAGAAAAAGGAATTAGGGTTATCATGACTGGGATTTGGAATGAATTAGTAGCCCCTGAAAGTCTAAGGGAGCAGTGAGAATACCAAAATGTGGATGCATCCCTTCTCCAAGGGGGGATCTATTCTTGAAACTTTTAACTGGGTTGAACTAAGATAGCACTAGCTAAATATAGAAAAAGACCTTGAGCTGGCCTCATGAATGATGGTTTCATAATGGAAGGGGTAAGTGCTTAACATTTATTGGTCTTTTTCTGTGTACCAGGCACTGAGTTGGTGTTTGTCTCTTGTAATCCTATTGGAGCATTATAATCTTTACAACATCAGAATTATTTTGGGTCAGGAACCCAAACTTCAGAGAGACAAGGTTCCATGGAGATAAGAACCGTGCCTGTTTTCTTTACCACTATATGCCTGGTATATAGTAAGCATGTTAAATGGCTTTCCCATGGTCATAAAGCTGGAGTGTTATAATACAGGACACTGAATGGTGGTCTATGGGGATGTATACGACGCTATGTGTGTATCTGTGTGTGTATGTAGAAAGCCCTAGTTTGAATGACCGCTCTTTCACCGATAAACTTCGAATAACTTTCCAGTCTGCAAGGCCTTATCCTATATGGTCCAACTTTATCCCTGTCTCTTCTCCTTTTCACTTCCCAGCTTCCAGTTTCATTGGTTTTGTTTCTATCCCTCCAACCTTCTGAGCTTGCTGTTGTCTTACTCTTGCTGTTCCCATGCCTGAAACAACCTTCTACTATCTTAGCACAACTAGCTTTTCTCATTCTTCTGGTTGCATCTTAAATGACATTTCTTCAGAGAAGCCTCCTCTGACAACCCAAGCGCATTTGCTACTCAGCCCCTTGTTGTCACATTACTCTGTTTATTTTTGCATTGTATTCGTTCCTAGCTGAGGTGAACTCCTTTATTTATGTATATTTGTCTGTTGTTTGTTAGACCCCTAATGGACTCCTAGTTCCATGAGAGCAGGAACTTTACCTTGTTTGTATTCACTGTTGTATTTTTAGCATCTAAAACAATTTCTTGCATATAGTAAATGCTTAATAAATATAATTTAGTGAACAAATTAGAGAATAAATGAACAAAATGACCTACTGTCACCTTGTAAATAAAATCCCAGAACACCAGGTCCCAATTTCTTTTTTTTCCCCGTTTTCTGCATGAGGTCTTTCTATGGTCTTGTACCCCTGGCTCCTCCGCCCAGCTGCAGCTTTTCCTGTAACGGATGCAAGTTTCTTCAGCAAACATCACCCCCACCCCCACTTCCCTTCTGTCTCTGACTAGGGTCCTGGCATTAGGACGCTTACCCCATGCATCCATTATCCCACGTCCTAGCAATTCTCAACTCTTTATAGTTTCCCAAGTGCACCAAACCCTTCTCTCCGAGCTGCTCTTGCTGTTCCCTCTCCCTGGATCGTCTTTTCCAGGGCACAAGTCCCATAGGACCTGCGGTACTGAACACAGATATCCCCTTTCTGGGAAGTTTTTTCCTCATATTCCTAAATGGCAGTGTCTTCCTAGGGCCCTTTTAGTGCCTGCTCCATACTTACATTGCTGCATTTATCCCACAATGGAATTAGTTTTTCTGTCATTTTCCTCTCGGAAACAGTTAACCAAGGGAAGAATGGAAGTCAATTTTTCCTCCATCTCAGTTGCAGCTAGAGTACAAAGGTGAGTACGAGACGGCTGTCCAGTGACCAGGCATGAAGGATGGAGTGAGTGAATGAACGTGAAGGAATAGATTAATTGATTCTTAAGAAAAGATATCTGTGAACGTCTGACCCAGGATTATCCTGTAGTTACCACTCAGGGTGGTCAACTGTCCTGGTTTTCCTGGAATGAGGGACTCTCAGTGATACAACTGGTGAAGTCCCATGCAAAGGAGGATGAATTTGTCACCCCATATACACCCAACTTGGCAGCCAAGTGAGGACCCCTCCCCCAGCCTCCACAAGGAGATCACTGCTATCCTAACCATCTTCCATGCACCCCAGGGTCTTTGGAGAGTTCTCTCCCCTCACCATGCCAACCTTTTTGAAATTCTTGCTCTTGCATCCATCTTCTTTTTCCTTGCCCTGCCAGTTTTCTGTCAACAATTACCAATTTTTTCTGAGTGGATTCCTGGCCCCTTTCCTCACCCCTACCCTCACCTCTGGTTTGTTTTATGTCATTTGGCTCCTTTTTTAGCAGAACAGTCACTGTCCTTGTAGAGTTTTTTAAATCAATAAAGTCAGTGGCCTTTCCAGAAAAAAGAGAGATGGAGAGAGAATGTGATATTGACAGTTTGGAAAGACCTGTGCAGTGAAGTTTGAGGCTACACTGTCTCAGCTGAAGTTAACAGAAGTGAATAATAGACCTAGGACCAAAACTGAAGTCTAGTTGCAGGAACCCGAGATCACAGTGGCATTTCCCCCTGACAAGTCCAGATACAGAATTCTTAAATTTTCAGGGTAGTGTGTTGGCATATGGAAGGGGCAAAGTGAAAACAGGCAGGAGTGTGCCTCACACTGACAGCCTCTCACTATCTCTACAACACTGGGTGAGTCATATAACCTTTCAGTTTCCTATCTGTGAAGTACATTTCCCATCGCCCAATGCAGGGTCACTACAGGACTGAACGTGGTGTGGACATGTACTAATTGCTCAATAAATCGCTATTCCCTTCACCACTCTGTGAACCTGATTGTCTCCAGGATCTGAAGTAGGGTTGTCCCAATGTGTAGGGTTAAGTAGCTATTACATTTTGCTACCACGAATTAGCAAGAATTCTGTTCTGATGAACCACTGGTTTTATATGCAATAAATATTGGGTTATGTGTAATGTGTGTGTCCTAATGCTAGTTTTGTGACTTTTAATAGTTCCCTTGCTACAGGAGTATTCCTGATGTGGTGAGGTTACAGAGAGATTTGCAATTTCTCAAAAATGAAAGAAAAAACACCAATATCCACATAAAACGCATCCTACTCTTTTGACTGTGCAATTCTAATTCTAGGAATTTATCCAAAGGAAATAACCAGAGAATGCATGTACAATGATGTTCATCTCAGCATTGTTTATTACAGTGAAAAATTAGAAACATCTGAAATGCTTGACAATAGAGATTTGGCTAAGTTAATTACATTTCAGACATTCAACTGAATACCACACAGACATCAAAAAATTGTGTTCCCTAAAAGTATTTAATGACTTGGAAACAAGTTCAAGGCATATTGTTAAATGAAGAAAGCAGATAACAAAACAATATGTTCGGTATGTTTCCAATTTTGTAAAATAAAAATTACGAAGGAAACAATAATAATATTAAATAATACCAGAAGTAGTATCATTAATGGTTAAGAACATGGGCTGTGCAGTTAGAACTCCTGGGTTCAAATTCCAGCTCTGACACTTTCTTGCTCTGTGAGTTTGGACAGCCTTTACCTCTCTTTATCTCAGTTTCCTCATCATCTCCCAGAAAATGGGGACAATCTTATAGGGTTTTTCTGAAGATTAAAATGAGTGTATCTATAAAGCTTCAGAGCAGTACTTGACACAGAGTCAACATTATAGAACTGCTGGCTATTAGCTTCATTTCTAAGTGATGTAATTCATAAGTTATTTTAAAACAAAATTTGAAATAAACAAAAAGATCATATATATATATATATACACGAATCCATTCAGCTAATAATTGCTTGAACTGGGATTTGAACCTAAGCCTGTCTGGCTCCAGAGTTTGAGCACTTAACCATTATGTAATTCAGAATAAGGAACGGGAGCCATGGTTTTCTCATATTCGCAGGATGAGGGATAACTTTTACTTTCATCTTTGTGACTTTCTGGATTTTCCAAAATTTTAGCGATGGATACATATTGCTTTTATAACTGGAAAGATACTGTTATTTCTACACTACATTTTAAGTTGTTTAAAATTAAACAAAACTTCCCACACTCAGCTGCTGTCTTTATCAGTCTACTGGCCAACAACTTTATTTCTGCATCATGACTGGGTGAAGTAAGTGTGAGCTTCATGGCAGATGCTTCAAATAGTACCAGGTGTCAAATTAATGGTCACAGAAAATAGGTCACAGGCATCCTACAGTGTTGGCACAGAACTCCAGAATCAGTACGAGTTCCAGAATCAGAGAGAACTGAGTTCGAACCTCAAAGCTATCAACTACAGGCCCCTGGATAAATTTCCTAACTGCTCGGAGTCTATTTCCTCCTCTGAAACAGGACAGTGATAGCTCCTCATGGGGTCCCAAGCCATTAGGGCTCTATGTGAAGAGGGCATCACTGTTCCAGGTACACAGTAGGTACTGAACTCCTGGTAATTATAATGACAATTATTGAATTTTGAAATCTTGGAGACACTGAATAGCCCTACACTGACATGGCATTGGGTGGGTCCTACTTCCTAAATGCTAACCTTAAATAGTGGTAATAAATGCAAAACCACCGCCTTCTAGTGGGGCTGACTAACAGCATCGGAGAGCTTTCTGTAACCTATTTCCAGGTTGGAGGAAAATTTTGCCATTGCTGTTGAGTGTGTTTCCCCCCTTTAAAGAACAAATAAAGCACCAAGTGCCACAGCTTTTTATAAGATGTTAAAAATACATCAAGGATTAAATCCTGCCTGCCTGTTACTGATTTGGAAATGGGCTTGAATGCATTCCTTACATCCAGATTGGATTACTCTTACTTTTACCCTGCAACCCTGCCAGTATATATTTTTTTAATATTATTATCATCACTAGGACTTGTTTTGTGTCCAGAACATGGCAATAGAAATTATCCCTGGCAATTCTGAAGCTCTGTCCTCTCACCAGCCCCTAAATCTCAACAAGCGTTCTGAATTTCAGCCAGAATTGATTGGAAAATTGGCCTTATAATTCACAAGCGTTCAGATTTGAGATCAGTTAACAGCAGACTTCTGGAAATACTGGCTGCCTCCTTGGGCCAATGAGTGGTGAGTTTTTTCTCCTTGAAAACAGAGCTGAAAGTCATTTCTTTCTTCCTCACACCTAGTTACTACCAACTTTGCATCCTGAGAAGTGCTCTGGAGTAACATGCTGTCTCCTGCAGGCTCTACACAGAACAAGAAAGTTTTTTCCTACAGAAAGGGATCTCAGGACCCATGTTCTCAATTTACAGATGAGAAAGTTGAGTCCCAGAGAGGAGGGCAGGATCTGCTGAGATTACACCAGGCGTGATGGAAGACTACCCGTCCAGTTTCCTGAATCTTAGTTTACCGTTGTTTTCTTTCTCTACTCGGCCATATCTCATGTATAAAAGCCTTTGCTATCACTCTAAATGGCAGGTCCTCTAGTTGACTCGCCATACCATCTCCTAAATGTGGCCCAAACCTCAGCAGCATACAACTCATCCCACCTAATCAAAGGCAGAACAATGTACATTCACCGTCTTTCAAACTGCGGCTTGCTCATGAACTCTTTTGGTCTCTCACTGAGCCATTTTGCCATGTAGAGCAAATACAAATGCCTTTTAGAAGTTGCAAGTCTACTTTGGAATGTGTGTTCCTTGTTCCAGTTGGACTGCCTTCTGAACGTGGAACTATTAAAAATCAGAATACTGCTTTCCTGGAAGTGGGAGAAACATATGAGAAGATGCATGCTGGCAGTGCTTTCTGTAATGCAGGCTCCAGCGCATCCTTAAGTTAGCCTTTCAAATCCCACATTCGTTTTAAACATGATGGCTGACAGTCTGAGAAGGGCACCTATTTGGAATTAGGGATTGAATCTGCAAGAATGAGGCAGGAGGAGCCTCATACAAATTGGACTTCTGACACACATTGAGAGGCCGTATAATTGCATCATCAGTAAGATTTCAAAGAAAGCTTAGAAGGTCACCAACATCACCACGGAATGCAGTCAACTATGACAGAAGGAAAACTGCAGAGCACTGTGTCAAGAGTCTGATCAATAGCCACTGAGCTTCATCTGTGTCAGATTTAAGAACAGTTGACATCTGTGCCAGAGAAGTGTAAAGGCAGTTATGCAAACCATCCAGCTGCTTCCCAGAACCCACAGTCCACTGAAGATTATCTGTAAGGGATACACAGAAGACGGCTAGCAAAGGGACCCAACAAAGTTCCTCATAAAAGCCTGCAAACAAACAGATTTCCACGTTGTCAAGCCAACTTCCAAATGTTGCTTACAGCTGGGTAAATTTGACCTTCCAAGTGTTTGCTCTTCTTTGTCACCCGTTTTAAAAACAAGAGACCTAACTCAGGATTACGTGGAGGAAATTTTAGCATGCCAGGTTGGGTAAGAGATCGGGCTGTAGAGTTAGACTGCCTCAGTTAGAATCCCGTTCCTGCCTCTTACTAACTGCATGACCTTGGGCCAGCTGCTTAGCTTTCCTAAGCCTTTATTTCCTCATCTGTAAAATGGGGAAAACTGCCGTACCTACCTCACAGGGTGTGGTGAGGAATAAATGTGTTAACCTGTGTCAAGTACTCAGCACAGTGCCTGGCACACAGCAAGGACTCCATAAGTACAAGGTTATTACTGAAAGTTTCTTGCTCCTCATTAATAAAAGGTTCCGCAAATATTCACAGAACAACACGTTGACTACAACTGGGCATATGAGAGCAAAGAAAATGGCCAAGAGGTGAGTAGAAGAAAAGCAAAGATGGCCTATAGCATAATCATTATAATCGCTACCTCTTGCTGAGAGATTATGGAGTGCCTGGCACTGTGTCAAGTACTTAATGAATATAATCTCATTTAATCATCCTGGGACATTATAAGGTAAGTACTACTCATTTTTCATACGAGCAACCAAAGCAGGGCAAAGGTAAGTCATTTCTCCAGAGTAAGATACCCCCATAAAAGACTCAGATGTGGAACTTTCTGACTCTACAGCTTTTGCTCTTCTGAAGTCCACTCTGATTACCTGTAACCGCTTGGTTCCGTTCTGGCATGACATGCAAAAAACTGCCCTTGATATTGGGAGATATCAGTGTCATACTACACCAGCCTAGTCCTGTAATGTACACTGGAGCTCCACTACGCAGATCTTATGCACTTTCATGGGAAAGGAGGGGATGGAGATTTCTACATGCTCACCAACTTTCAGAAAGGCAGAACAGAGCAAACACATGGACAAAGCTAAGACATATGGTCTCCTGCCCCATGAAGTTCTCTATCCCCTGATGATGTAAATTGACAGGGCTAGCCTCAAAATATATTCATGTCATGTGAGTATAGCAAACATTTATAAAAAGAGGCACATGATAGGTATTGTGCTGGGGGGGTCCGTACAGAAAAATGAAATCTTATCGAGTTTGTGCACAAGGAATGCTCACTGAAAAATAAATAAGCAATTACAAAACTGTATATTAAGGCACAGTGATGGAAAGCTTGGGCTTCAGGAACAGAGAAGCTGAATTTGAATCCTGGATCTAAACTTACTCACTATATGGACTTTTGCATCTGTAAAATGGGGCTACTATGCCATCACTACCACACGTGACTTCTTGAAGAATGAAATAGGATGAAGCACGTAGACAACTTAACATTTGCACATAACTAGCACTCAACAGTATTAGTTGTTATACTTGAATTAGACGGCTTGCTTGGGTCTAGTCTTAGTTCTACCTCCTACCAGCTTTGTGTCCCTGAGCACATTACTGAACTATTCTGTGCCTCAGTTGTCCCATACGTAAGCTGGGATAAGCCTAATACCGGCCTCATAGGGTAGTAACAAGGATTAAGTAAGGTAATATTTATAAAGCATTTAGAAAAGTGTCTGGCATATAGTAAAAACTCAATGTTAGCTACTACAGTAAGTCCCCTACAAACAAAACTTCGAGTTGCAAACTTTCAAAGACCTTGAACGTGCGTTCCATCAACATCAGACGTGAGTGAACCTGCAGCTGGACCTCCGTCTCCTACTGCTGACGATCCTTCAGCTCTACCATCTCCCACCTCCTCTCCCTCCTCCAGTCAGTAACTCTTCTTGCCCCTTCCCTTGATGCCAGCCCCTAGATGCCAGCTGTTGTCAAGGCACTGTACTGTAAGATTAAACATGTTTTCTTTATTTTTTGTGTTTGTTTTTAAGGCATTATTTGTGTGAAAAGTATTATAAACCTACTACAGTACAGCACCATATAGCTGATTGTGTTAGTTGGGTACCTAGGCTAACTTTGTTGGATTTACGAACAAATTGGACTTACAAACGCGCTCCCTGAACGGAACTCTCGGAACGCGCCCTCGAAACGGGGACTAACTGTACTACTATTGTGATTATTTTTGATAGAGGTAAGCACAAGGTACTGTAAGAAAATGAAGAGGCACTTAAGTAGAGCCGTGGTGGGTGGGTAGGAAAAGCTTCCTAGAAAACAGAGTGAAAGTGAGCATATGCCAGGTAGATGGGTAGGGGTTAGGGGACAATGAGGGCAAAGGCAGGATTTCGAAACAGCATTCCTGGATTTCCTTTACATTCAGTCTTCAGTGGAGACCTTGCTGCTCACATCTCTTGTTTTTGCCCATTACAGTTCATGGGTCCTGCAATTGGTTTGAAGGCAAATTCCAAGCTAGCAATGGAGTGGGAGGGGGTAAGAAGAGAATGCACTCTACCCCGTTTTGCAAAAGGGCTGTAACCATTTAGCCGATTATTTAACATTGAGGAATGCAGTAAGGTCAGAGCCTGGATGACCTTTCAATGTAGCTACGGCTCCAGCGAGCAAGCTCTGAAATTGCTTGAAGTCATTTATACCAGTGAATGCATATGTATCAGGGCTTGGTTAAAGATTTAAAGGATAAGCTGGTTAATAGAATTAATTTGATATATCCGGTATAATTCAGTGGAACACGTAAGTGCCCTTCAGAGCCCAAAACTGATGGGAGAGGAACAAGTCTTTGTACCAGCCATTAAAGAAGGATTAGTTGGACTCCTGAAAGAATAAGCCCATGACTTTCATTCTTCTCTAGGTGTGTGCATAATAGATGTGTTGATAAATGACTACGCTATAAGCAACTTACCAAAAACAACTTGGACTGCTGATGTACATTTGTGTGTGTGTGTGTGTGTGTGTGTATGGGTTTTTTATTTTTTGCCACTTCAGATTCATTCCATAGTCATATCTGATCCCTTTGCCTCATTTCTGAAGCCAGGAGGGAATGCGTGAAAGACCAGGGTATCACACACTCACTAAGAGCAAGCCCTTCGTGAGATGGGGTGGGTAGGAGGTCACCTCCGTCCTTCTCTGGGTAGCTTGAGTAGGGCCCCTGGAAGGAACAGTGGCTAGCTGCCTTGGACTAAAATATGGACTGGCCTGGTACAGAGGCTGCTGGTAGGAGCTGAGAAACAAGGTAGCCGAAAGAATCTAGTATTTACCGCAGTTCACCAATATGTAAACGGCCCCATATTTTGCAGTGGAAACACAACTCTGTAGGACCGAATATCCAGTTTTTTGAAGGTGATTCAAAACAGGAGCAGATCATATTTTCTAGGAGAAATAAAAGCTTCCTCCTACATTCCTGTTCATTTTGCGATGCCAAATTAGGGAGAACTTCTGGCTGAGAAATAGGAAAAACAATTGGAGATGTTTTAAGATGATGAGACAGGTTCTTTTCCTGCCATCCTCAGTATATATGTTTTTTTTTTAAGGTGTCAAATGGGGACAATGATAACTGTTTTCCAATCTGGGAAAAAGAACTTGGGAGCAAATGCTGATGCTCTTCTAGGGTGTGTGTGTCTATGGCCAGTGTGGTCATTAACATATTCTGTGTCACTGAGTACATTAGAGGGGAATTTTAGCAAAAGGAAGAAAGGAAAGGAGAAAGGAAAATAGTATGCATTTTCTTTTTACCTAAAAGTATTACATAACAAGGTTGTTTTTTTGTTTTTTTGTTTTTTTTGGTACGCGGGCCTCTCACTGCTGTGGCCTCTGCCTCTCCCATTGCGGAGCACAGGCTCCGGACGCGCAGGCTCAGCGGCCATGGCTCACGGGCCCAGCCGCTCTGCGGCATGAGGGATCCTCCCGGACCAGGGCATGAGCCCGTGTCCCCTGCATCGGCAGGCGGACTCTCAACCACTACGCCACCAGGGAAGCCCAACAAGGTTGTTTTGACTTTCAGGGATCATGCAAAGTGTCCAGCCTAGTGCCTGGTAGATAGGGATCATGTAAAAACAAACAAAAAAGAGGGATGTGCTTAAAGCTGATTTTTACCAAAAAGGTAGAGGTATTGCATCTTATATTAATTTGTGTTCTTAAATAAACTATCCTTCCTCATGGAAGACAATCATTGTTTTCCTGCTTCTCTCTCCATCCCTTATTGAGTCAGCTCAAGTGCAAACCTTGGTCCATAGAGAAAGGAAGGCCTGGGCTGATGGACCACTTCTGATTGATCTTGGGCAAGTCCCCTCACCTCAATATGCCTAAGTGTCCTGAACTATAAAATGTGGATAATGATGCTGCCCTTACAGAGTGGTTGTATGGATTCAGTAAGAACCTTTTGATAGCTATTGGCAAGGAAAACATGTATCTCATACTTTCAGTAATTGTCCATCATTTTCCCCTTTTTTCTTCAACAAAGATCCTGCCTAATATATAGGGTGTGATCAGTAAGCACGAGCTTTGCATTGAGCTGGGTGACAGAAGTTTCTACATCCTTTGGGGCTTCTCTGGTTTGCAATGTAAATGAATGCTAAGAAAGCCAAGGGTCAGCAATGCAGTGGAGCAAGTCCTGGGCACCAACAGCCTTTTCCATGCCATGACAGATAAAATCCATGCCAAACTCAAGTAGGTCAAGGAAGAAAGAAGGACAGAGGAGCAAGGACAGAAAATAGGGAGAACAGAGGGATAAAGAGAGAGAGAGAGAGGAAATAAATGTGGTTTTGAAATACTCTTCTAATTCTTTGGGAAGAAAAGACAGCAATGTTGAGCTAATGCCCTCAAAATAGATCTGAGCAAACATATGCCAATGATCTGGAAAAGAAAAATCTTTTCTGACACTTCTCTTTAAGTAATGCTGGAATGTGGACTCCGGGAAGGGAGGGTAGTACTGAGGCCAGGCAAGGTCTTGCCCACACTGCATCAGGTCCTCTGGAGCAGCACTGCCAATGTTCGGACCTGGCTAGTGACAAGAAAACCTCTGAATGCTGTGGTTTGGATTTTGCTTGTGGCTGTATTTTCATATGTGATGTCTTCTCATACCCAAGAAACCAGGCCTTGCCTAACTGACATCAGACCAAAAGGCTACCCACACTGCAAGGATGCACGCCATCTTGCCCTTTACAATTTTCATGGGTCCCTCTTGAGAGGAAGGGGAGAGAGTTGGGAATGGGAGTCACAGGTGCTCAGTCCTTCTCCTTTCCTTGTATCTACAACATCATTTTATGAACTGAGTATTCCAGGCATGGTAACTGATATTAACTAGAAAAATATGGTTTGGGCAAATGTATTTGGGAAATGCATTCAATAAAGTTAGAGGTCTTTTTCTTTCTTGCAGGGCACACTGATATGGTAATGTGTATCATATGGGCTCTCAGCCACCTTAGTTATTCTTAGTTATTCCACCAGCGTCATTTGACTCTGTCACTCACTTTCTCTTTGAACTACTTCCTCCAGTTTGCATAGAGGTTGCTACTCTCTCTTAGTTTCCTCCTATTTCATTGGCCTCTCTTTCTCAGCGTCCTTTACAGGCTTCCTCTGTCTTTTCCACACCTGGGGAGACTGGGTGTCAGTGTCAGGCCCTCCCCTACTTTAGGAACACTTCCACCACTCAGTGGCCCCATTGACTTTATGGGCCTTCAGTGCCATGCGTATGCTGATGAGTCCCACATTTTCTTTTCTCGTACTGTGACCTCACCAATTATCCGCAGATTCGACCCTTTAATTACATAAATGATACCTACAGTTGAATATCTAAAGGACTTTTCCCATGTGATGCGTCCCAAACTGAACTCCTGATTTCCACTGCCCTCCCTCCGTGCCACATCCCCATGGCTTCTACATAGTTTTCCTCTCTCACCGCAGTGGTGCCATGCTCCCCATGGCTCAGGCTCAAAATGCAGGAGCGATTCTTGATTCCTCTTATTCCCTAACAATCTATGTCCAATTCAACCCACATCTTAACTGCATTACTTTCAAAGTATGTCCTGAATCCAACTGTTGTTACCACTACCATGCTATTCCAAACCATCATCATCTTTCGCATGGACTACTGTAACAGCCTTCTAAACCAGTCTCCCTGGGACACTCTCCCTCTCCACCGTCAATTATCAACACTTCATGATTTAAAAAACAGAAATCAGATCATGTTACTCCCCTTCAAAAATCTCCCAAAATTTCTCATCTTACTAAAAATAAACTATGAACTTTTCCCCATATCCTAAAAAGCCCCATAGAAGCAGACTCTTGCTAACCTCTCAGCTCTCATCTATTACCACGATCCCCCTTACTCGGTTCCCTAGAGACACACCAGTGTTTGTGCTACTCTGAACAGGCCAAGGTCAGCCTCAGGGCCCTTGTACTTGCTGCACCACTGGCAAGTACCGTTCTGCCTCAGACTCCCAACCCGTTTTCTGACACCAGTTCACCAAGTCAATAAGTACCTCGTCTCCTCTGAACCTCCATTTTTCTTCGCTGTGAGATAACTTCAAGGGAAGTTTGGTGTACTGTTATTACATAAGGGAAGCGGTACATGGACAAGGGTGGCAAGGACCAGGGTTTCTAGACTGAAAAGTGTCAGGACATGGCACATTTGGTCCCATGTAATAAAGTTGATCCATAGCGTCCGTAACCAAACAAAACAAAGGTGCAGTAGAAATGCAGCACTGTAATTCACCAGCGTCTTTGTCATTTCAGTACAGAGTATCTTAGTCATTCAGAAGTGAAGACGTAATTTATTATAAATTTGGCTCTACTTCCATGTTTATTGTGAAGGTGTTCTGTTGCTTGGTTAGAGGCAGAGCTGAAACTGAAGAGCTGAATCATTTGTATGAACAATGACAACATTTCAGAGCTTTTTCCAGGTAGTTCATGTGTTAATAGATTTTCTTCTCATGACAATCCTCTGAGGGGAGTCTCATTATCCCCATTTTACAGATGAAGAAACTGAGGCTTGGCAAGGACACTTATTTCCTCATGCACACAGAAGCAACAAGTGACACAGCTGGCTTTTCCTTTTTTTTTTTGCAGTACGCGGGCCTCTCACTGCTGTGGCCTCTCCCTTTGCGGAGCACAGGCTCCAGACGCACAGGCTCAGCGGCCATGGCTCACGGGCCCAGCCGCTCCGCGGCGTGTGGGATCTTCCCGGACCGGGGCACGAACCCGTGTCCCCTGCATCGGCAGGCGGACTCCCAACCACTGCGCCACCAGGGAAGCCCCATAGCTGACTTTTGAACCCAGCTTTTGATACCAATTTACCTTGCTTACTTATGAAATATTATGTTCTGCTTTAGCTATAAAGTTTTAAGTATATTGGCAAAGAGGATTTCATCAATTGTAAGGATATTTGAGTTTGTGTGGTATTGTTGAAGGCCCTAGGCTTAATATGAAGAAGGAAGGTTTTAGTTTGTGTTGTTTTTTTGTTCTCTAAGTCTCTGAGCATTTTTATAAGAAAGAATATATGACATTACAGAAGGATTACAAAAACTAAACTAGGAGTCATGAGAGAATTTCTCAAGGAAGCACATCTTTACTGATAGCTGTCTTACATTAGGATGGTTTGCCTCATGAGACAATGCGAGGAAAGAGTGATTTTCCTATCCCTGGAAGTACATAAGCAGAGACTGCACAACCTCTGCTGAGAGATGTTACAGACTAGACAGCCTTCCTGAATCACAAGTGCTGGTCTAGATATTTCTACACAAGTTAGACTGGGTGTTGGTTAGGGTTCTTTCAACCCTGAGGCATGGTTGTTCAGCCAATACCAAATATGGAGTCTCAGCTTGGTTTTCCACAAAGCAGAGTCTAAGATAAGGTCTGGGTGTTAGGCAGTTTATTTGGGAGGTGATCCAGAAAGTAGGATAAAGAGTGGGGAGAGAGAGAGACAGAGAATAAGGAAAAGCTCATCAGTGGAACTGAGCAGGCCTCTGTAGTTCCTGAAAAGGCCATAAGGGAGAAATGTGGAGAAGCTGGTAGTGTACCCTTGAGGCGGGTTGAAATCCAAATGCACAGAGCTATCCATCACAGCCACACTAAGGTAAGAGGTTGAAGGTCTATAATGTGGGGCACCAAAAACACTTCGTATCCCTAGTCTTTGCTTTGGTTTATAGGACGGGGTTTGGAGGAATCAGCAGCAGGCCCAAGGCAAATGCTCCCTCCTCTCTCTTTTTTTTTAACTTTTTCTTTTATATTGGATTGTAGTTGATTAACAATGTTGTGATAGTTTCAGGGGTATGGCAAAGTGATTCAGTTATATGTATATATGTATCTAGTCTTTTTCAAATTCTTTTCCCATTTAGGTTGTTACATAATACTGAGCAGAGTTCCCTGTGCTATACAGTAGGTCCTTGTTGGTTATCCATTTTAAATAGAGCAGTGTGTACATGTCAACCCCAAACTCCCTAATTATCCCTTCCTCCTACCCTTCCCCCGGTAACCAGAGGTTCCTTCTCTAAGTCTGTGAGTCTGTTTCTGTTTTGTAAATAGTTCACTTGTATCGTTTCTTTTTAGCACTCTTGTCTTTGTATGAGTACAGGATTAGCAACGGTTCCTATGTCAGGCAGAATAATGTCCTCCCTACACCCCCAAACACACTCACCTCCTAACTCCTGGAACCTTTGTACATGTTAGGTTACATGGTAAACAGGAATTAATGCTGTAGATGGAATTCAGGTTGCTAATCAGCTGGCCTTGAGATAAGATTATCCTGAATTATCTGCATGGACCTAACATAATCATAAAGGTCCTTATAACTTGACGATGGAGGCAGAAAAAGAGAATCAGAGAGACGACAATGTGACAAGAACATTGCTTCCTTGAGGATGAAGGAAGGGAGCCACAAGCCAAGGAATGCGGGCAGTCTTTAGAATCTAGAGGAGAGAAGGAAATGGATTCTTCCTTAGAGCCTCCTGACAGAATACAGTCTTTCCAACACCTTGATTTTAGCCTTGGAGGATTTATTTCAAACTTCTGACCTCTAGAACTATAAGATAACTGTGTTGTTTAAGCCACTAATATTTGTTACAGCACCTATAGGAAACTAATACAGTGCACTACTCCACAGCACTGCAGGGCCATCTACGGAGTCTAATCCAAAGAGGAGCAGCACACTAGCCAGCTTTTGGCTGAAATAATGCTGCTGCATAACCAACAATCCCCATTCTCTGTGGGTTAAAACAATGAAAACATATTCCAGGCTAACAGGTACACAGTTGATGCAACTCAGTTGCAGTATATGCAGTAACCTGTGTATCATCATACGGCAGGGCTTTACTGGGCTCTGCTGGGCTCTGGGCTTAAGGATGGGCTCTGGTCAGCTCTAAAATGTTCATGCCAGGACCCAGACTGAAGAAGCAATGGCTCTCTGGGGCATGCTGATCTCCTGGCAGAGGGAAGAAGCTCCAAAAAGCTGGCATAAGTTTGCCATGCCTCTTCAGGTCACAGGTTGAAGCTGACATACTATTACTTCTGCCCACATTCCACTGTCCCCAGTAAGTCATAAAATTTGGCCCAAGACAGGGCGTCCAGGGAGAATACTTCTGGAGAAGGATAGCAAAGTCAGGGAGGGAAGGAAAAATTATAGACAAATAATGCAATCTACCGCAGTCACTGAGCGGTGTCACTCTCTGTGAAGGTGTGGGTTCACCAGCCTCTTGCATAGATAGCTTCCATCATGATCTGGCCAAGATGGCTGACTTTCCAATGAAGGGTCCAAATCTACCGAGATCCATTAGCCTGCAAACACGTCTAAACAGACCCTTAGAATCCTAAGTTTAAGAATCACACAAGAAGGCATAATCCAATTACCATCTTATTAGGGAAAAATGAGGTCTAGAAAAGGCAATGCCATTTTCTCAAGAACAGACAGTGAGTGGTAGAGCTGATAATGGAACAAAGGCCTTTAAAATCTCAGGCTGGGGCTCGACCCACAGCTTTCTTAATTCTAGAATCCTGCCCCTGGGCACCCCAACAGCTTTGCTACTGTTCCAAGTCCTTTGGGGTCTAAATACTAACAGCACTACTGAATTTAGAAAGGTGAGGTTGATTATTCCAGCATCATACACACAAAGTCTTCATTTTTCTCCTCTAAATCTTAGGTTTAAAAAAGCTTTACTTTGGCTGGGCCTAGGGAAACCCACTCTGCCCCTGCCTGAAGTCCTGCTTGGGTGTTGTAGAGCAGTGATTCAGAGGGAAAGCACCTTCCAAACCCACATGGGTTCCTTCATTTTTTTTTTTCCCTACAGCAGTAATTTTTGGCTTCATGAGAGATGCCCAAATCGAGAGGGCTAGAAACATAGAGGTTCTCTTTTTGGCCATGGGTCAGCTAAGGCATCTTCACGGGCCTTCTCAGACTCCCTTTTCCAGGAAGCTTCAATCCTCCAGAGAAAGAAGATGAGGTCTGTTTCCTATGGTTGAAAAACTCTTTTGTTATCCTTTTGTTCCTCCTAACCCTTGGGAAACCCCAGGTCAGTTGTCCTCTGCTCCAGGAATCCTCTCCTACTTTCCCTGGGCAGAATTAATCGCTCATGTCTCTCTGCTCACACAGCACTTTATGCCGTATTTCTTCTATCACTGACCATATTGTATTATCCTTTTTCTTTATACAGCTCCCTCCCTCACTAGGTTATGTCCTCTTCTGTTCCTGGGACTCTATTCATTTGACATTATGTCCCGAGGACTTAGTACAATGTCTACTATACAGAAAGCAGTCAGTAAATACTTGCTTGTTTAATAATGGAAATGATTCTATTGATTATTTCATTTTAGCCAACAGTTCATGATAATGTCATGTGGTAAAACACAATAGTTATTTATTAAAGAAACTGGAATAAATCTATGAATGAAAAAGAAGTGACAATTACTAAGTGTCTTCCAGGGCCAATCTCTATTCTACACATGTCCTTTCAACACACAGAAGCACACACATACATGTGAACATGAACAATAAAGCAGAGCTTGGTAGACGTCATATTATTAATGCTGACAGAAACAGATTAGAGAACACTTATTTAGAAGACATTTTTTCAGAGCTGTAGCTCCAAATGATTTGTGTGTGCCCAGCAGTCAACCAATGAGCTCCACTGTATTGATCTAAAAATAAACAGGGAGTGCTACATTGCCAGAAATGATCTCAGCTCACCTCTGGGAGGTAAAGTCTCCACTGGAGGCATTTTTGTTGCTCAGCTGTAGAATAGAGGTAGGCCCTCTGCAGCAATTTCCGATTAGCTAAAGGGGTTTGGGGATGATTTTGGAAAAACTGACCTAGCTTTGAGCCTGAGTTTGTTTCATTCCTTACTGTGCACATCTTGCCGCTTCTGAAGGTGTGAGTCAGGCTGATGTCAGCCAAGCAAGTAGCTGAACCAGCATATGTCCAAGGAGATCGGAGGTGTCCTTGGCAAGGGTCTTAGATGCTACCTACTAGGGGCAGATGTCCTAGAAGTGGTGTCATTTTTTTCCTATTTAGGTCATAACTCTACAACAGCCTTTGTGCAAAGACGTCAAAGTGAAATCATGAGTGCTCTAAGAGTGCTTTTCTTAAGGAATGGTTATGTATGTATGTATCTATGTATTTATATCTGGTTAGTTACGAGAGACCCAAGAGATATGAATTCTAGTACTTGTTCTGTCATGATTCATTGTGCAACTCTGAGCGAGTCTTTCCTCTTTTCTGGACCTCTGTTCTTCCATCTGCATTACAACTATGTTGGAAAGGTAATCTCGAAGACCCTTTCCAGCAACTGTGTTCTCTTAATTATTAGAGACCAATGGCAACATTTATTTTACTGTATTTAAGGAACTGATATATCCTCTGAGGACCTTTTGCTACCAACTCAATGGTCTTGTTTTGTCTTTCATTACCATTGCCTCAAACACATCTGAAATTCATCATATGTAACACTCTTGCCAATCTGTAATGGGATTTAGAAAGGAAGCTGTGTTGCCTTCTGCTGGTTGCCTATGGCCAGGTTTAAGCAGCATGGAACTGGAAACCAGGATCCAATGGGTGTAGTGGAGTTCTGAAGGTGGTGAAGCTCCATAATTGAGTTTCAGATCCTAGATTGGAGTCAGGTTAGACCTCTAAGATTTTCTTTAAATTATAACTAACATCAATGCAAACACTGTAGTGCACAAAGATATTCATGTTAACTCTTTTTTTTTCCATTTATAACCATTACAACATCTTCAGCCTCATCTCTGCTACTCTTCCTCAAGTATTACTATTGGTCTAAATGTTGAAGTGATCAGAAAAGAATAGAACAAAGGCAGAGGAACTAACTTTGACTGACTGCTTTCTGTGAACCAGGCCTAATGCACTGTGCTTCAAATATTTTATCTCCTCCAACCTCACACCAGCACGGTGGTTTAGTAATTTTATTGATGAAGAAACCCAGAACTCAAATCACATTCAGGAAGGCTATAACCAATAGTCTTATCATTGGAAAAAATTACTCAAAGGCTTTTGATGAAAGTGATATTTTAGGTTCTTGAATTTGTTTTAAAATTTTATTTTTGTGTGTTTAGTTTTAAAATGGAAACCTTAAATATTTTTGCCTAACTTGGACTACAAGAGTTCATGGCATTCAGTACCTAGATCCTAATTAACCTTTCTTAGGAATCTTTCTTAACTTCTAAGGAGTGTTAACTTAATCATGTCTAATGTACAAAATCAGAAAAAAATATTACTCATTTTAGCAAATGCCTTAGACATCAACTGGAAAGGAAACTGCACTTAGGAGAAGTGTCATGGGAATTTTTACTTTTTCTCCTTTGCTTACGTTTTTGCCTTTCCCCTGCAGCACCTTCCCAGTTGGTTTCCACTCATGAAAACTTGTTTGGGTAAACGTTAAGTAGGTTCATCTTTGAGGCCTCAGAGACCTGGGTGTGGGTTGTGCTCCAGCTCCTACCAGCCACATGGCCTGGACCTTGCATGACCACAACCCTGAGCTTCATAAGGATGGGATGCAAATAACGAGGAAAACTGGGGTTGCTGTTGGGATTCAGTGAGAAGATGCACCGTACAGTAGTCCCCACCCATCCGAGGTTTTGTTTTCCATGGTTTCAGTTATCCACAGTCAACCAAAGGATGAAAATATTAAAAGGAAAATTCCAGAAATAAACAATCTATAGGTTTTAATTTGCGATAGCTCTGAATAGCACAATGAAATCTCAAGCTGTCCTTCTCAGGACCCGAATCATCCCTTTGTTCAGCCTTTCCCACCCATCAGTCACTTAGTAGCCAACTTGGTTATCAGGTTGACTGTTGCAGTGCCACAGTGCTTGCATTCAAAGTCACCCTTATTGTACTTACTAATGGCCCTGAAGTGCAGAGTAATGCTGGAAAAATATAGTGTGCATAGAGTTCGGTACTACCTGTGGTTTCTGGCATTCACGGGGGTCTTGGAATGTATGTTCCACGGATAAGGGGGAACTACACTGTACATGTCTCAATAACAGGTAGGAGTTTTCCCCCTCAAAATTGTGCCCCGTAAAGTAGAATGGCCTTTCATTTGAGGGCTTACAATGTTCTCTCAGTTACTATATTTTGAATAACCAATTTTGTTTGGGGAAGGCTCATTATCCTGTAACTACCTTGATCAGTGCTAGGGTTGGATCCTTATGAAAACATCTAACAAAAGCAGTTACCAAAAGGCGGCAATTGAATGTAACACATATTTAGTAACTGCCCCATCCTGGGAGTGAAGTGTGGGTAGAGAGGACAGGAGGGTGGGAGAATGGGGTGAGAGGGAGGATGGTCTTTTAGGCAAGATTTGCATATAGGGCTTCCCTGGTGGTGCAGTGGTTGAGAGTCCGCCTGCCGATGTAGGGCACACGGGTTCGTGCCGCGGTCCGGGAAGATCCCACATGCCACGGAGCGGCTGGGCCCGTGAGCCATGGCCGCTGAGCCTGCACGTCCGGTGCCTGTGTTCCGCAACGGGAGAGGCCACAACAGTGAGAGGCCCACGTACCACAAAAAAAAAAAAAAGATTTGCATATTAACAAGTCCTATAGACAGCACTTTTAAAAGCAATACACTAAGTGGTTCCATTGTGAAAATCTTGAATAATTTTATCTATAGGAAGAAAAGAGTAACCTTTCATAATCATACATAAATGAGTGCCTTTGGCTTAGAGAAAAAAATATGAGTGAATAGAATTATATATAGTTTAAAAAACTACTACATCTGAAACAACTTAGATGCAAGAAATTTTAAAAGGTGATGTAATGACCGAGCAATATTGAAACACGCATGTCTAAAGTTTGAATAAAATTGTTTTACGAAATAAAGGAGTGTGGGAAAAAAGCATATTTCTAAATTAACATATTAATATAATATGTAATTTTAAATATATCTAAATGAATCAACTATGTAAGTAGATATTTAACTATTTACTCTACATCACTAAAATTAATATTTCCGAGTTGGTCAAATGTGTCTTAATCTTCTCACTGGGAATATGGAGAACTGCTATATATCTGGGGTTTATTTCTGGGCACATATGATGAGAGTATCGGCAAACAGTGGTCTCCCAACAAAAGGTAGCCATTTTGGAAGGATCAGTAGTACTGGTGGTCTGAAAACTAACTTCTACATGAAAAAGGACCCTCACCCACATAGCTAGTTTTTTTTTTTTTTTGATGAGATTCATGGTCTTTCTGTTTCATGCCCCAATTTTGCTCATCATTTACTCATTCATTCATGTAATGACCAGACATTTAATACCTGCTTAAATGTGCAAGACTCTTGGCTAGGCACTAGAGATTCAGAGATAAAGACCACAGGAGTCCTACACCTAAGGATCTCATATTTTAGTGAACGGATATCAAATCTACATCTGGGTTTCTCAGTTGTGGCACTACTGACATTCTTGGTTGGATAACTCTTTGCTGTGGGAGACCAGTCTGGCAATTGCAGGACACTGGGCAGCACCCCTGGCCTCTAAGTGCTAGAGGCCAGTAGTACCCCTTCTCAAGTGCGACAACCGAAATACGTCTCCTGACACTGCCAAGTGTTCTGGGGGCGGGGGGAGCAAAATCACTGCTGATCTATATCAATATACATTGCACGATATTGTTCCCCTAACAAGAGTAAACTCTTGAAGACCTAGAACATACTTATATATCTCCAGTGCCTACACAATGATACACACATAATAGACATTTTACCACTGTGTTGTGATAAATTTTTTAAAAACCCTGCTTAGTTTTTTAGAACCGAAAATACTGAACTCTAAGATTCGATATGCAACTTCAATTTTTGCTGCTGTTCTTGCTGTGGATGTAGTTTTTGCTCTGTGTATCTTCTCTGCTAAATTCAAGCATTCAATTACAGTAAGCAGAGTCATGCATTAGAAACTGGGACACAGAAAAAAAGAGACAGAGAAAAAAGAAAAGAAGCTTGAGATTCTGCAGCCCTTGAACAGACTTCCAAATAGAAGGCATTACGTAAACACTCTGAAGCTTTCCTAATTCTGACTAATACATATCTATCGGTATGAATCTGTAATGCTTTGAATCACACAAAGTTTTAAAGTAAATGCAGACTATCTTTTAAAGAAAATATATTAATTTAAACTACAGTTGCCAAGTAGGTGTCTCTAGGGACATATCTTAGTAAATAAAAGACAGGTGATTTGTAATAAGCTTCTCAGGGGTTGGTATGTAAAGTGCTTGTGAATAGCTTGTTCTCTTTTGGTGTTTAAACGTTCTTTCCAACAATATCAAAGTTATTTATTTGCTAAGCAAATCCTTTCTCTCACAAGAGTGTAGTAGTAAGCTTAAGTCATTCACGCATATTTCTTACTCATGAAATTTTACAATTTTTCAAACATTTAAAACATTAAGAAACTAAATTCACGAAGTTCTCTTTAAGACGGTTTGGAAGAATATAAACAAGTGAAAAAAGGAAAACGGTCGCTTGATTTTTTTAAGTACTTGATTTCTTACCAATTTTAGATATTTCCATAGGAAGAACTTTACTGAGGCGGGTATCGGGGGGTAGGTAGGGGAAAGCTGCAGATGTGGAGAAAGTTTTACCAGATGTTCAACTGAAGTTAAACTTTTCTCCACTAGCCATTTGGCAAGATAATCCAAAGACGGATATCTCGCTTTTTCTTACAACTTACACCCTGCGTTCTAATATTTCTACATATTAACACACCACCATAACTCAGTTTTTACTGTCAAGAAAATATCAGTGAGAAATATTTTTACACCTTAACCGGGGAGGGAAAAAAACTTCCCTGCACTCTGTCACACAGGACCCCCTTTCTTCTGTGAAACGCTTCTCCACCATGACTTTTCCTCCTTTGCCCACGAATCACACCCCTGTCCTACATCCACCAAGTATGTCCTCTGAATTGTTGCTTTATTTCCAGGCTGCAGGGAAACTACTTGTAAATAGTCAGAAGATGAGGCCCTATGGTGAAGTGCAAAAGAAACAGATTATGGAGTTGGGCAGACCTGGCTTTAAATCCAAACTCTGTGACCTCAGGCAAGGCCCTTAACCTATCCGAACCTCAGTTTTATCAGCATCTTTGTTAAGGGGTATGGTCTTTGTATCCTTGGGCTTCTCAGAATTGAACTCATGACTTTGACTTCCCAGGGCCATGAAACCAGAGACAAATTGTCTTTTACTCACGTGCTCCTCCCTAGTCTCTGGGAAGCGAACAGCCCCGTCCACATCTTACAGTCAGTTAGGCAACTGGTCATATAGAAACGAACACTGTTATAAATGGAAAAGGTTCCATTGAGTGGGAGGAGATGCCAAGGTATTGTGAGAAAGGCTATTGTGTGTGTGTGTGTGTGTGTGTGTGTGTGTGTGTGTGTGAGTGTGCCCACGCGCACACGGATTTTGGTTGAGGGAACGGGTTAAAAGAAGACTTCAGTGACGCAGTAACTTGAGAGCTAAGCATGAATTAGAATTAACCAGGTGTGAGTGAGGATACACTGGCATTCCAGATGGAAGAAGCAGTAAATGTGAAGTCTGAGAGATGAAAAGAAGCAAGGCATGATGAAGAAAATGAAAAGACAGTGTGGCTGGAGAAAGTGCTCGAGGAAGCCATGGGTCTTTAAGGAAAGATGGGAGAGGCGGACAGATAACAGACCACACAGGGCTTTATGGGCCATTCATGGAAGGATCTTGGTCCTTATCTAGGGAGCAGTGGGTAACCATTGAAGCATTTAGGCAAGAGAGTAACAAAAAACAATTAGTATTTTTAAAAAACCAAACTGGCTATGGAAAATGTGATGGAGGGGAGCAAATATGACTGTGGGGCCTTCATTACGGTTGCTTTATTTTTATGATCTTTATGATCAGTTTACCTGAAATTCTGATTTTGCTTTTAGTTTAGAAGGTATCAATAATGTCTCTGTTAATTTAACAAAGGCAGAGACAAATATAAAATATTCATTTCTGATCAAAGCAAAACC
Source organism: Lagenorhynchus albirostris (assembly GCF_949774975.1). NCBI lineage: Eukaryota > Metazoa > Chordata > Mammalia > Artiodactyla > Delphinidae > Lagenorhynchus > Lagenorhynchus albirostris. The sequence continues at coordinate 18,364,407 of NC_083101.1, forward strand.
TCTTTTGTGACAAAACGTGTAGAATACCTTTTTGGTACTGTCCAATTAAGCAAATAAAAAGACAACTTTTCTACTACATGTGAATATATTATGCATAAATTAAAAGACTGTTGGAAACCAAAGAAAAAAATTATGACTGTGGGGAAACTTTACAAGGTTACTGCAGTAGGCCAGGAGAGAAGCGACAGTGGCTTGGACGAAGATGGGAATAGACAGAAGTGGACTTGCCAGTGCCCAGGTGAGATGGCTGAATCCTGAACGTATGGACCCACTGGCTGCCAGTCTACCTTTGGGACTAGGAAAGCACTGGAGCTGACATAAAAGAGGTGCTGACGTGCTTCTTGATTAATTAACTCATCCCAATGATCCTTACAAACTTACACATTTGTTAATTCATTTTCTTATCAAACATTTACAGTTATGAGGATCTGTGAGAATCGCTAGACAGTGGATCACGTAAGACCTTGGGACTAGATTTGCCACCGTAACCGAGCTCTATCGCATTCTAACACTAAGAATGAAATGAACAATACTTTAAAACAAGACACCCTCGAGTCATTTAAAGCACATGTGAAATGGCCAAGATCAACATAAACATGGTAAGGGATGCAGACTCCAGACCAACCCAGGGAGAAATCACCAGGAACAGATCCTGAAAGGAACGAGAAAGATGGTATGGCCCTATACGGTTAGGGAAAACACTCTCTGGGAGCACGTCTTATGATGCATGTTAAGTGAGTGGCTGACTTCTGAAAAAAACAAATCAAGCGTTCTCCCATTTCTCCCCTTTCAAACTAGAAGGGCGTGCTCAGCAGACTCATAGCAGAGAAGGGCCCGCTGGCCACTCTGCCTGTTCTGATGGGCTGGGGACATCCAGGCTCCTAGAGCCAGAGCTCACTGTGGTTTCTGCTCTGCTCTCTGGATAATCTGATTACCCAGGGAATAGAAAACCATAGGCCAGACAGATTTTAAAAATTCCTCCCTTTAGATTCTGCTGCCACCAGCTCCTTTGACTTATATTGAAATTGTGTCCCATCTCTTTCAGCCACGTTGTTACAAATTTATTATCTAGACTGATGATGACATCATTTGGAGAGGGACCAGGGCTGTGGTCATTCAGCTCCTCTTTCCGTATTACATAGGCAGCTTCTTCTCTCCCCTTTCAGGTCATTAATTTTTTAAAAGAGGGATTGCTTTAAATATCCAAAGTGCTGCTTTCAGCTGTGACACAGAGAAGGTTTCCCCTTTCAGAGCCCACAACACGTGCCTGCTTCTGATGGAAGGCAGCTTGCCCAAGTGGGCATTTGAGATCCCTCAAAGTGTCTCCTGAGCAGTCCTTGGTCAAAGTCATGCTAAAGGTACTTGTTAACTTTGTTTCTCATTTGAAAAGAGCAGGAGAGCTGGCCTGGGGTTGTAGGTAATGGGCTACAAGTTAGGAGATTAGAACAGCTTCTTCACAGATTCACTGCTGGTTGTTAATCATTCCTTTATGGTTTAGCACGCTTCTGTGTGAAATAGAAATGTTTCCATTGCCCATCTCCAACTTCCAGATTGTAGGAAGACTTGGAAGCAGCAGCAAGTTTTGTAACAGCATTTTGAAGCTCATACTTTTCACAAGCATATGTTGCATGCCAACTATACGCCAAACACTACGCTAAGCACCGGATATACACTTGTGAATAAAATAGGCTTATCTGCCATTAGGGGGCTTATAATACAGTTGGAAAGACAGATGATAAACAAGGAGGCAAACAAGTAAGTATATAGTTACAAACTGAAAAATGCACTGAAAGAAGGGGTGGGGGAGTATCATGGCATGGGAAAGTATACTGAGGAAAAGGGGAGTCAACAGAGTCATTCCTCGGTATCTGCAGGGGACTGGTTCCAGGACCCCCATAGACAGCAAAACCTGAGGATGCTCAAGTCTTTTCTGTGAAATGGTGTAGTAGCTGCATATAACTTATGCACATCCTCCCTTATAATTTAAATCATCTCTAGGTTACTTATAATACCTTATACAATGTAAATGTTATGTAAACAGTTGTAGATAAAATGTAAATGCAATAAAAATTGTTGCCTATGTGTGGCAAATTCAAGTTTTACTTTTTGGAACTTTTTGGAATTATTTTTCTTTGAATATTTTGATCCGAGCTTGGTTGAATCTGCATGTGAGGAACCTGGGCATTTGAAGTGCTAGCTGTACAGTGGTCCAGGAAAGTCTCACTGAGCAGTTCACAATTAGGTAAAGGTTTGAAAGCTGAGAAAGACCCAGCTAAGCAGAAGGTGTATGTGTGGGGCGTTGTGGTGTGTGTGTGTGTGTCCACACACATGTACCGGGGGAAAGACTGGTGTTTCAGGCAGAAGAACCAATTTGTGTGAAAGACATTAAGTGGAAAAGAATTTGGTGTGCTTAAGGAACCAAACTGATGTGGCTGGAGGCCAATAAAGAAGGGGCTGGAAAGTGTTATACACATATAAGAAATAATAGTTCTACGTTTTGCAAGCAACTGAGTGAAAATGGTTAAGCTAAAATGCATCCAAATAATAGATTAGATTTTCCAATCAAATTGCCAAACGCTAAGGACATGTTGGCAGGCGCTGCAAAAATGAATGAGGTTGGTGCCTTGTCCTCAGATAGCTCACAATATTCTAAAGTACGTAAGGACTCAAGAAGGAGCCATAAATCACTATAAATACAAGATAAAAGTAAATAAATGCTAAAAATGGTGGATATAAAGTGTTATGGAAGACAAAAGAGGGAGAGATCGTACCTGTTGTAGTAGGTTTGCATATGAAGGAATGCTTCCTGGAGAAGGTGACATTTAGGCTTGTCCTTAAAGATGGTCCTATTTCTACCCATGATTCTGCCATTTGGAACTATGTCCTTGTCTGCTTTTTTACTTTCTATTGAGGCATCTGGTGTGATCAGCTAGAATGTAAGAATAATTAAATGGTATGAGGTAAGGACTACTTTCCAACTCTTGTTTTGTCCTTTTCTCCTGCAGTAAACCAAAGAGTAACGGAGAAAGAGGGAAAAAAATCTCCGAGTCTGCTTCTATGCTATCTGCTCATGGGATCCCTTATACCTAGAACGTTACACCTCACCCCACTCTAGTGCCTGCCCATTCTTAAAACTGATAAAGGTGCCTCATTCATTCATTTATTTATCTACTCGTTAAAAACATACTGACACACAATGCCCAGCAGAGTCTGAAGTAACATAACCACTCAGTAAATACTTGCTAAATGAATAAAAGACATGGGCTAAGGCAAATTTTTGGCAGAGGCAACAACATATGCAGAGTCACAGAGGTATGAAACATGTTACAAGAAATGAAAAGTGTACTTGGGCTAGAAGAAAGAACCTAAAGGAGAAGCTTGAGGATGATAACCCTAAAGTAATAGATGGGGATCATATCATGATGGGTCTTGAGTTCCAAGCTAAGGAGTTTGAATGTTGACCTCAAGACTGTGGAGCATCCACTGCTGTGGTTAAAATTACAACAACAGCACCCAATGAAACAACAAACAAAAAAAAGAAACTAGAAGGAACGGCATGATCTGGATGTCATCCTCCTCCAAAGTACACTCATGCAATGAGAGGGAAGTCACTTTCCCTTCTGGATGTATTTTTAACAAAGGTGGAACGTGCATACAAGATGGTCTATTTTTCATTTTGAATACAAATATTTTATAGTTCTTGATATTTATCCTAATTAAAATTTTTCTCTTACCTATTCAAGGCCAGTCAAATAAGACTATTTTCAACCAGGATTTTAAGTCAAATACCACTTTTTTTGGAATATGGATCTGCCAGAAAGGAAACACCTTAAAGCAAGGTGACCACAGAACTCAGTTTGCCTGAGAGAAATTTTTCTACTGTCCGAGGTTACCATCTACCCAAGGTTTTCCATTTTTAGTGAAGCGTTATTGATAGTTGCATTTAAATTAGTTGGAATGGTGTGGAAGATGTTCACATTGCCTTCTACGTTTCACCATGGCCTCATCTAATAGAGTGGGAGACACACTGTACACTGACGTCTTCCTTTAAGTTAGGGTCAAGTCTAAATGACAATCATCCATAGCTCATTTTTCTTTTCAGACTCTTTCTACACTTAAAAATAACCAACACTTCCTTTGAGACAGGACTGACTAGGCAAAGCTCTATCCTTCCTGTGTCCAGAGGCGCTGGAAAAACAATTTAGCAGTGTTGTCCCTGTTGGTCACTTGGTGAACCATGCAGTAATGCCATGGGCTCTGTCACAGGCTATGAGATAGAGGAAATGGCCAGGCAGGTCAGTGAGAAATAAACAGATGAGGTATGCATGAAATGTGTGTAGAAAATAAAGACTGAGTGGTCCTCCCATAGATACTGTTCCAAATTGGACTTGTTACAGGGGTTTTTATAATTTATTATATGGTATAAACTTACAACTATACAGTGATTTAATTTTCTGTTAATGCTTTTAAAATTTTCAATAAATCCTTTCATTTTCAATAAAATTTAAAAAAGAAAGTATATATTTAAAAAAAGAAAAATTAAGTACTGAGTTTCTGGCTCTATTTGAAAATACTTTTAAAGATTGTCTTGAGATGGCTGACAGATGATGATGATTGGCTGTGGACAGTGGCAGAAGGTGTGGTTAAATGTCATTTGGAAGTATCTAGATTTGTAGTGACTTTCCTTCGAAGAGCTGCTCCCTTTGTTAATTGGATAATTTTATATTCTGTACCATACTAGAATGAAATTGAGAAGGTGTATAATTTTGCAGCATCTAAGTTTAGTATCATATTTGATGAGTTTTGTCTTATAAGAATATTTGTTGAAAAAGCCATCTGGCTAAATTGAGGGGAAAAGATAGTACTTGTAAAAACTATTTGGTTCAACTATTTACACATTTTAATGTGAAAAATAGAGTTGATAATTTCTTCTACTTAGCAGAAATTACTCTGAGCTTCCCACGTACCTCAGTATCTGCTGAGTATTTTCTCAATTTTATGGAGTCAACTGAAGGTGTCAAAAATTTAAAAATTTTTAACCATAAGATTGAGAAGATTTCAAACAATTTAAAGAAAATATCAAAACAAAAAAACACTATACTAAGAGCAAAAAACATTCTTCTGAAAATATCAGTGATACCAAATTAGATATAGGTATGACAAAGAAAGTCACTATATTATCTAAATATTCACTGATAAAAATTGTTTCCTTTTTTCAGGTAATCAATACATGGAATTTAAAAAAAGAACATTCCTAAAAAAAAAAAAAATAGTTCTGAAGAACCTAGGGGCAGGACAGGAATAAAGACGCAGACATAGAGAATGGACTTGAGGACCCGGGGAGGGGGAAGGGTAAGCTGGGACGAAGTGAGAGAGTGGCATGGACATATATACACGACCAAATGTAAAACAGATAGCTAGTGGGAAGCAGTAGCAAAGCACAGGGAGATCAGCTTGGTGATTTCTGTCCACCTAGCGGGGTGGGAGGGAGAAGCAAGAGGGAGGAGATATAGGGATATATGTATATGTATGGCTGATTCACTTTGTTATACAGCAGAAACTAACACACAATTGTAAAGCAATTATACTCCAATAAAGGTGCTAAAAAAAAAAAAGGAACATTTCTGAAAGTGTATGTGAACTTATGTTAGTTTTTTAAGAAATTTAATTTCTGAAAATAGCTTTTGCATAGTACTATTTTAAGGTCCACCAGTATATTAAAACAAATTTGTTAGGCAAAACCCCCATATATTTCCAAAAAATCTGTAATTATACATTTATTAGCAACCTGACTCCAGCAATTCATTAGAAGGATCATCTACCATGATCAAGTGGGATTTTATAAGGATTTTTCAATATTTACAAATCAATCAATGTGATACATCACACTAACAAATTGAAGAATTAAAACCATATGATTATCTCAATAGACGAGGAAAAAGCTTTTGATAAAATTCAACATCCACTTACGATAAAAACTCTTAAGAAAGTGGGCATAGAGGGAACATACCTCAAACTAACAAAGCCATATATAACAAACCCACAGCAAACATCATACTCAGTGATGAAAAGCTGAAAGAATTTCCTCTAAGATCAGGAACAAGACAAGGATGCCCACTCTTGCCACTTTTATTCAACACAGTTTTGGCAGTCCTAGCCATAGCAATCAGAGACGAAAAAGGAATGAGAAGAATCCCAACTGGAAAAGAAGAAGTGAATCTGTCACTGTTTGCAAATGACATGATGCTGTATGTATTAATATAAATTAACTGTATAATTAAAATAATAATGTAATTGTTTTAATACTTTTAGCGCTCCTTTAGTGTCTTAGCACTCTAAATTATATGGTCATTTCCTTTGAAGCTTCTTTTTTAAAAATATCTCTTTGACCAGGCATAGGTTATGCTTTTTATTATTATTGAATTATAAATTAACATACAATATTATTTTAGTTTCAAGTGTACAAAATAGTGATTCAATATTTTTATACCTTATGAAATGATCACTGCAATAAGTCCAGTTACCATCCTTCACTACACAAAGTTGTTACGATATTACTGACTGTATCTCTTATGTGTGTACATTATAGCTCTGTGACTTTTTTTTACTTTATAGCTAGAAGCTTTTCCTTTTAATTCCCTTCACCTATTTCAACCTTCCCCCCATCCCACTCCCCTGTGGTAACTACCAGTTTCTTTTCTGCATCTACAAGTCTATTTTTGTTTTGTTTATTCATTAGTTTTGTTTTTTAGATTCCACATATAAATGAAATCATACAATATTTGTTTTCCTTTGACTTATTCCACTTAGCATAATACCCTCCAGCTCCATTCACGTTGCCACAAATGACAAGATTTCATTCTTTTTAAAGGTATGTGTCTTTTTAAAAGTGTGTGTGTGTATATAGATATGTATTTATGAAATTTATACCACATTTCTTTCTTCTTTATCCTTTCATCTATGGATAGACTTTCATATTGTTCCATGTCTTGGCTATTATAAATAATAGCTGCAATGAACACTGGAGTACATATATCTTTACAAATTAGTGGTTTTGTTTTCTCTAGATAAATACTCAGAAGCAGAAGTGCTGGATTGTATGGTAGTTTTATTTTTTTTTTTAATGAAACTCCATCCTGTTTTTCATTGTGGCTGCATCAATTTATATTCTCACCAACAGTGCACAAGGGTTCCCTTTCCTAACCAATACTTGTTATTTCATGTCTTTTGGATAACAGCCATTCTGACAGGTGAGGTGGTATCTCACTGTGGTTTCGATTTGCATTTGCCTCATGATTAGTGATGTTGAGTGTCTTTCCACACAACTACTGGCCATCTGTATGTCTTCTTTGCGAAAATGTCTATTCAGGTCCTCTGCCCATGTTTTATTTTTTTTTTGTTTTTTGATATTGAGTTAAATGAGTTACTTATATATTTTGCATATCAATTCCTTATTGGATGTATCTTTGAAAATATCTTCTCCCATTCAGTAGGTTGCCTTTTTGTTTCATTGGTGTTTTCCTTCAAAGTGCAAAAGCTTTTTACTTTGATGTAGTCCCATTTGTTTATTTTTGCTTTTGTTGCCCTTGTCTGAGGAGACATATCCAAAAAAATATTGCTGCAACTGATGTCAAACAGGTTACCACCTATGTTTTCTTCTAGGAGTTTTATGGTTTCAGGTCTTATGTTTAAGTCTTTAATACATTTTGAGTTTATTTTTGTATATGGTGTAAGAAAGTGGTTCAGTTTCATTCTTTTGCATGTAGCTGTCCAGTTCTCCCAACACCATTTAATGAAGAGACTGTCTTTTCCCCATTGTATATTCTTCCTCCTCTGTCACAGATTAATTGACCACATGAGTGTGGTTTTATTTCCGGATTCTCTATTCTATTTCATTGATCTATGTGTCTGTTTTTGTGCCAGTACAATACTTTTTGATTACTATAGCTTTATAATATAGTTTTAAATTTGGGAGCATGATACCTCCACCTTTGTTCTTTTTTTTAAAGATTGCTTTGGCTAGTTGAGTCTTTGGTAGATCCTTACACATTTTAGGATTATTTGTTCTACTTATGTGAAAAATGCCATGGGTATTTTGATAGGGATTGCATTGACTCTATAGATTACTTTGGGTGTATGGACATTTTGACTATATTGATTCTTCTAATCCATGAGCCTGGTATACCTTTCCATTGATTTATGTTATCTTCAGTTTCTTTCCTCAATGTCTTACAGTTTTCAGCATATAGGTCTTTCACCTCCTTGGTTAAATTTATTCTTAAGTATTTTATTCTAGGTATAAGTTATATCTTAAGGCCAGACTTATTTATGTTCCCCTGCTTTAACAAATGTGGGTATAATGAAAGATGTTTTTCCCCAAATCAATAGATACTGCCTCCCACCCTTACACACAGTTACTTATATCTGGAGTCTCAATGGATAATCAGGATCTCTGGAATGAGAGTCTCAGTGGATGCTGGCTACAGTGTCCTACATACATAAATAACGTGCTATGGGGGCTTCCTAATAGAGATGGAAGTACCTTTCCAAATTAATCTATCCTCTTACTCTGGCCATGAACAGAGAAGAGTAATAGTCCTATACTGTTTAGTTTCATCAGAAAACTGAATGCCTTTCCTCCTATATGTACCACAAGGGAATTACTTAAGTTTTGTTCTCCTTCCATTCACACTCACGGCATAAGGAATCCAAGATGGGTCTATATCTTATTCAATGTTTTACTAATATCCTTTGCATCAGTTTTCTTTCACTATAAAACCACTTAAAATTTAGGGGCTTAGGACACTTCTTCATTTTCTCATTATCCTATGGTTCAGAAATTTGGACTGGTTTCTTGTTGGGTGTTTCTTCTGCTGGCCTCATGTGTGGTCACTTTAATGGCTGCAGTTGACTGGAAATTTTATTAGAGCTGGAGGGTCTTGTATGGCCTCACTCAGGTCTGGCAGTTGGAAGGCTGTTAACTGGGATACAGCTCCAGCAGGGGAACTTGAGCTCTAATATAGTGTGGTCTCAGGATTCCAACAGAGACAAAAAGGTATATGCTCTAATGTGTAAGAGTTTTTCAGGTCTCCGCTTTTGTCACATTTGCTAACGTTTTGCTGTCCACAGTAACTGACATGGCCAAGCCCAAATGCAAAGGGTGGAGAAATAAACTCCACTTCTTAATAGGAGTAGTGGCAAAGACACATTGACAAATGTGGACATACAACGATAGTAGAATTGTTGTAACCATCTTTGCTAATGATTTACCACATTGTCTAATTTGCTCACATTGAAAACCCCTTAAGAATCCAATAATTGCAAAATGCTGATGTAAAGCACAAATAATGTGCAGGGAAGCACATCTATGGGTGAATCCTTTCAAGAGCCAGTTGCCCCTATTACAGTGGGGGTAATAAATAATCCCTGCCAACTTTACAGCTTGCTGCAAGTTAGATTGATATTGTGGATATAGAAATGCCTTCTAAATCATTAAACAGATGAGACGGATTATCATTAATCAAAATCTAGCACAAACCCTACTTCATCATTCTTGATATTCCATCCTCACTAATTTCTTGAGACAGCATTTTATTGGCACTTGGAGTCTAAACCACATTTTTTTTGGCCTTTGATTTTCTGCTGCTTTGTGAAGTTCATCAACGTCTGTATCCAACAATTCAGAATGCATGTGCTAAGCATCATCTAAGTTGTCAAGTCTAGCTAGTCATTGGAAACATAGGAATGAATCAGGCATAAACCTTGATTTGGGGGAGCTTATACTCTAGTTCTTGACTTTGGCTAGGCAACAATATCAAGCACACTTCGGGGGAGTTTAAAACTGGGTGTCCAGACTGGGTATCTGAGGAGCCAGCCATGACCCTTGGACATCTCTCTTGCCCTGAATCATGGTCCCCTCATTCCTCACAATTCTCAAGTTCTTATAGACATTATAAATGTACAAGTCAAACCTCTTTATTTACTTTAGCTATTAATACCCTAAGAGCCACATTTCCAAACCACATTGGCAGAAAGGCAGAGGCCACGTCTTGTTCAACTCTGAATCCTTAGTACTCAAGACAGGTTACTAGTATATATGTAATTTAGGTTGAATAAATGAAATAACAAATTGATCACTGTCACTAACTCTTCTCTTGAATTAATTCATTTTTCTGGAATTTTATTACTTTTGTTCTCACCTCATGAGAGTGCTTTCAACCAAATATTATTCTTATTAGTCACACCAGTATAAAAACTGCAAGTTTCACCCCAATGTTCATAGCAGCACTATTTACAACAGCCAAGACATGGAAGCAACCTAAGTGTCCATTGACAGATGAATGGATAAAGAAGGTGTGGTGTGTATATATATATATATATATATATACATACATATATATATTACTCAGCCATAAAAAAGAAAGAAATGATGTCATTTGCAGCAACAAGGATGGACCTAGAGATTAGCATACTAAGTGAAGTAAATCAGACAAAGATAAATATCATATGATATCACTTACACGTGGAATCTAAAATGTGATACAAATGAACTTATCTGACAAACAGAAACAGACTCACAGACATAGAAAACAAACTTATGGTTACCAAAGGGGAAAAGGGGTGGGAGAGGGACAAATTAGGAGTTTGGGATTAGCAAATACAAACTACTATATATAAACTAAACACTGAGGTCCTACTGTATAGCACAGGGAACTATATCCAATATTCTGTAATAAATCATAATGAAAAAGAATATATATGTCATAAATTAGGTGACCACAGGTGTGTGGGTTTATCTCTAGGCTTTCTAAGGATCATTATCATTGATATATACTTATGTTTTTGTGCTAGTACCATACTGTCTTGATTACTGTAGCTTCGTAGTATAGTCTGAAGTCAGGGAGCTTGATTCCTCCAGCTCCATTTTTCTTTCTCAAGATTGCTTTGGCTATTCGGGGTCTTCTGTGTTTCCATACAAATTGTAAAATTTTTTGTTCTAATTCTGTGAAAAATGCCGTTGGTAATTTGATAGGGATTGCACTGAACCTGATAAAGGAGGCAAGAATATACAATGGAGAAAAGGCAGCCTCTTCAATAAATGGTGCTGGGAAAACTGGACAACTACATGTAAAGAATGACATTAGAACACTACATAACACCCAGCACAAAAATAAACTCAAAATGGATTAAAGACCTAAATGTAAGACTGGACACTATAAAACTCTTAGAGGAAAGCACAGGAAAAACACCCTTTGACATAAAGCACAGCAATACCTTTTATGATCCACCTCCTAGAGTAATGAAAATAAAAACCAAAAATAAGCAAATGGGACCTAGTTAAACTTAAAAGGTTTTGCACAGCAAAGGAAACCATAAACAAGACAAAAAGACAACTCTCAGAATGGGAGAAAATATTTGCAAATGAAGTAATGGACAAATGATTAATCTCCAAAATATACAAGCAGCTCAATATCAAAAAAACAAACAACCCAATCCAAAAATGGGCCGAAGACTTAAATAGACATTTCTCCAAAGAAGATATAAAGATTGCCAACAAACACATGAAAGGATGCTCAACATCACTAATCATTAGAGAAATGCAAATCAAAACTACAATGAGGTATCACCTCACACCAGTCAGAATAGCCATCATCAAAAACTCTACAAGCAATAAATGCGGAGAAAAGGGAACCCTCTTGAACTGTTGGTAGGAATGTAAATTGATACAGCCACTGTGGAGAACAGTATGGAGGTTCCTTAAAAAACTAAAAATAGAACTACCATATGACCCAGCAATCCCACTACTGGGCATATACCCTGAGAAAACCATAATTCAAAAAGACACATGTACCCCAATGTTCACTGCAGCACTATTTACAATAGCCAGGGTATGGAAACAACCTAAATGTCCATCAACAGATGAATGGATAAAGAAGATGTGATACATATATATAATGCAGTATTACTCAGCCATAAAAAGAAATGAAATTGGGTCATTTGTAGAGAGGTGGATGGACCTAGAGCCTGTCATACAGAGTAAAGTAAGTGAGAAAGAGAAAAACTAATACCGTATATTAAAACATATACATGGAATCTAGAAAAATGGTACAGATGAACCTATTTACAGGGCAAGTATAGAAACGCAGACGATGGAGAACAGATGTGTGGACACAGGGCGGGAAGGGAAGGTGGGATGAATTGAGAGATTAAGTTTGACATAAGTACACTACCATGTATAAAACAGATAGCTAGTGGGAACCTGCTGTATAGCACAGGGAGCTCAGCTTGGGGCTCTGTGATGACCTAGATGGGTGGGATGGGGGGGCAAGGGAGGTCCAAGAAGGAGGGAATATATGTATACATATGGCTGATTCACTTCACTGTACGGCAGAAACTAATACAACATTGTAAAGCAATTATACTCCAATAAAAGAAAAGAATACGTGTGTGTGCGCGCGCGCGCGCGTGTGTGTGTGTGTGTGTGTGTGTGTGTATATATATATATATATATATAAACTGAATCACTTTGCTGTACACCAGAAACTAACAACACTGCAAATCAACTACAGATTAATAAAAAGTTTAAAAACTGAAAGTTTCAAGTGGGTGTTAAGTTCTGTCACTGGAAGTACGCAAGCAATGCTTAGGTAACCAACATTTAGCAGATGGTGGGTTCTAGTACAGGCTCTGCTGAAACGTAGCTGTTTGAGTTTGTACAAATCACCTCCCCCTCTAGGTCCCAGTTTTCTCATCTATTAATCTGAAGACAAGGGAGTCATCTAAGGCAGGCAGTGTCCCCTCAGGTCACAGCAGCCTGCATCAGCCTTCCAGTGGGTGAACGAGGGCAACAAGTCTTCCATGGTTTAGATGATCTCATGCCTTCCAAATCACCATTGATGAAACTGACCAGAAGAAAGCTATGTCAACTCTCCTCCTAATACAGCTTCCAGTAATAAATTTGGAGATATCTCCAGTAATGGGTGTGAGCTCAGTTTACTGGACCTGTTTTTCTCAGAATAGCTTTATGGAGAACTGCTCTTCACAGGCAGATGCCTGCTTTTATCACGCCATGTATCAGTGAGTGAATGTGCGTGAAATCCCCGCCTTACTGTGCCAGCCAAATGGATAAACAGAAAAATACAATCATCTCACAGCCAAATCACCACTGGCATTTATATTGCTTAAGGGTGAGAGGGACTACATGCTTGCATATTGTTTCAGGACCCATTCATTCATCCATCAAACAGCTACTTTCATGCTCCCTCCCTTCAGTCACTGTACCTGCGGAATGGTGGCAGGTGGGGTGGAGTGTTGGTGGAGTATGAAGAAAAAGGGATGAATTAGCTCTGAACCAACTCCTCAAGGAGGTTATAGACAGTGGGAGGGATAAGATGTGCACAAGAGAGAGTTTATTTTGTCCTTTGGCAAAGTCATTTTCACATTGTTTGGTATTTAGTTGTTTATTTATCTATTTATCCCTCTGGAAAGCCATAACTCTTTTAGGACAAGGATAATGACTTGCTTATTTTCCTCGGCTGTCCTAGTCTGAGTTGGCCGTCTCTACTTCCCAGACCAGAACACTTCTCAGTTGGGTGTTGAATCAAGCCTATCCTCCCAGTGGTTCATGAGAAACAAGAGGGTAAAGGCTAAGCATATTTTGTTCAACTTTATATTTATTCATTTATTCAATAAATAGGAATAGGACTCCTATCATGTGTAAGGTACTTCCCCACGTATGAAGTGTTCAGCAATAAATAGAACACCTAATCTTCTAGTGGCAGAATCAGATGATAAAGGAATAGGGAAAAACGTATACAGTGAGCCAGAGGACGATAGGCATTAAAGAGGAAAGTAGATCAAGCAAAGGATAAGAAGAGTCAACATGTGAGGTGACTGCAATTTTCTTTATGTAGTGAGACAAGGCCTGACAGAGGAAGGGACATTTAAGCAAAACCTTGAAGCAGGAAGAGGAAGAGGCAGCCTTGTATTACAGAAAGACCATTCTGGGCAGAAGGAAGAGCAAGTGAAAACACAGAGGTGGGGACATGTTCAAGGAACAGAAAAGAGGTTAATGAGGCTGGATGCAAGTGAGGGAGGGTTAGGGCAGGGACGAAGACTCAGATCACATGGGGCTTTAAAGGCCATTCAAAGCCATGGGCTTTTACTTTGAATGAGATCCCTTAGTCATAGTACAGTTCTTGGTGCTCAAAATATGTGTCAAATAAATGTTGAGTCATTCCTGATGCAGGAATAGGAGTCAAAATACCTGGGTTCTATATCCAGTTCCCAGTGTGATCTTTTTTTGTACTGGGCAGGAAAGGGTGCTACAGCTAGATGGAGTGTTAAGGCACTCACAGACCCAAACTTTGCATTCTAAGAGCTGTAACAGAGCAACCAGCCAAGCAGAGGAGTCCAACCAGAGGACTGAGTGATGAAATCATGATGGAATCAATGCAAGAGGCCATCTAAGAGGTAACACTGAGTTTAGGCTTTGGAGGAAAAATGAGATTTGGGAATGAAGGATGAAGACAGGGACATCCCAGGCAAAAGGAATAGCAGTCACAGAAGCATAAAGGATGGAGAACGTGTTCAATGAACACGGAGCAGTCAAGTACTGCTGGAGCAAAGGATAGGTAAGGGAGAAAAATAGGTGGACATGATGTACGGTCCATGGCTTGGGGTCAGATAACAAAGATCTTGAGTACCAAGGTCCCGTACCAGTAGGGAAAGAAGAACCATGGATGATTCCGGAACAAATAAGTGGCAAAGTCAAGGCATCGACTTTTGTCTAAGAAGGGAGGGAGAAACCAGTCAAAGGACTGTGATGAGATCTGATCTAGGTCTCTGGCTGAAGCAGCAGAGAATCTGAGTGAAGGGTACACAGGAAATACAGAGGAAGGCAAATCCCCATGACTTACAAACACATCGTATGGGGGGCAAAGGAATTTTCCCAGCCCACATTCTCTGCAGGTTTTCCCAATAAATGTTTATGTTCAAATATTAATCAGCACGACTCATTCACTTCCTCTGGCTTTTTTTCTTAGGGAAGTGATTTAGAATATTTTTAAAACTCCTACAGTTTCAGAAATGCACATCAATGTGTGCCATGGCTCAAGCAGATCCTTCCTAAATGCAAACTCCAAGCAAGGATTATTCAAAAGTGGCTGGAGTGCGAACATTTATCAGGAAGGCCTGGGGAAGTGCAAATGTCAAGGCAGCTGAAAGGTGTTTTCAGATGTTAAGTTTCCATTGATTTGTGATACACAGGAAAAAAGAATGAGGTGCTCAGAAGACATTTCACTCAGGAGGAGCTGTGTGATACGGAGGTTAGGAGCAAAAGATTCGGAAATAAACAACCTGGGTTCAAATCTCAGTTGTTCCACTTATTAACTGTATGACTTTGGACAAGTTCATTAACCTTTCTGTGTCTCCATTAGCTGATAAGTGAGAATGATCCCTGAAGGGGTGTGCACACTCCCACACTCCATCAGGCCCACACACCACGTCCATGACTAGCCACAATTTGGGTGGTCCACATATATAAACACATATGATTATTAACTGCCACTAAAAAGAGCAGTGTGGTGGGTAGGATATGATCTCATTCATGGTAGCGTGAAGGGCACTGCCATGAGCACCTAAACATGCAGTGAGCCAGGCTGCACTCTTGGCTCACCTTGCAAGGCAGGAGGACTAACTCTAGGATGCTTGGCTAATAAGTGGCACAGCTGGGAGATGAAACCCAATCAAGCTGTTACCACTACACTAAGTTATACCTTGGTAATCACCTGGTTCAAACTCTTTGCTTCACAGAGGAAAGAGAAATTCAAAGGGATTAAATGATTTGTCCGAAACCCCAGAGTTAGTGAGGGGCAGACCTGGAACCAGCCTCTGGCGTGTTTGACTGACAGGTCTAAAACCTTCTCTCCACCCCTCCATGTTCTCTCCAAAACACCACCACACCCAAACTTACTCCCATAGTCTCTTTGCATTTACTAAAAGTCATGGCATAATTGAAGAACCCACTTCTTCTCTGCATAGTCATTTTTCCCAAAACAGCCCCTGGATTCTCATCCATGACTTCAGTGTGAACTTCATGTACCACTGTTGACAAAATCAAGACAGGGAGGTGCCTCAGCTGCTTCTCAAGCTCCCACCGGATGTGACTCACCAATAACATCCTTCCTGCCACGCTGAATGCCACCTACTTTCCACCTGAGGCCTGATTTTCCTGGGTAGGGTTTCCTGGTTAGACAAACTGTGTGCAGTGTGTGGGATGGATGGGGGAGGGTTAAAATAGCCATTATGCAAAAGGTTACTTCTGAGCGTAGTCTCCTGAAGTTCCAATGCCCTCATTCTTTTCTACTGAAAACCATGCTCTGTCCAGAAGAATCTCCAGAGAGTGGGGTTGCTAGGCTATGAGAGTAATTAACCTTTCCAGAATTAATCTGAGGCCAGAAAACACCTTGTTGGGGCCTGGCATGTGATACATCCCTCTTAAATCAGAAGTCCAGCCTCCCAAACTCAGCAAGTGAGGGCCATCTTCAACCTGCTCTGGTGAGACCACACTGAAAGTGTGGCGTTTCATTTCAAACTCTGCATTTATTTTTCAAAATGAAAGTATATGTATTGATTACTTCTTAATATAAGAAGTAATTTGTGCTTATTTTAAAACCTTTCGGAGTACTAAAATATATAAAGTAGAAACTAAAAGTCCATCACCCATAATTCTGCACCAGAAATAACCACAGTTAATGGATGGAACTTACAGACTTTTTTCTGTGTGTATGTTTGAGTGTATTCTTTTTTCCTTAGGAAAATAATACTAGTATATTTAACATCTTATAAACTATTTCTGGATTTCAAAGAGGTTGTGCTTTTCCTTCTATGTTAAAGTTTATAAAGTTACTTTTTAATTTTTTAATAGATTCATTGATTTATCACTTTTTGATTCATTTACTATTTATTCATTTTCAATAATGTTTATTGAGAACCTATTATACGCCACGCAGAATAGTAGGCTACTGATCGATGCTGTTGTTTTTTATTATCGTAAAGCGCATATAACATCAAATTACTGTTGTAATCGTTTTTAAATATACAGTTCAGTGACATGAAGCACTTGGCATTGGTGTGTAACCATGACCACCATACATCTCCAGAATTTTTTCATCTTCCTCAACTGAAACTCTGTACCCATTAAACAATAACTCCTCGTTTCCCCTTTCCCTGGCCCCGGCAACCACCATTCCATTTTCTGTCTCTACGGATTTGACTGCTCTAGTGAGTGAAATCGTACAATATTTGTCCTTTTGATTTTTGCTTATTTTACTTAGCGTAAGACAGCGGTCCCCAACCTTTTTGGCACCAGGGACCAGTTTCGTGGAAGACAATTTTTCCACAGACGGGAGCGGTGCGGGGGTGGGAAATGGTTCAGGTGGTAATGCCAGAGATGGGGAGCGATGGGGAACCACTGCAGATGAAGCTTCGCTCACTCACCCACCGCTCACCTCCTGCCGTGTGGCTCGGTTCCTAACAGGCCGCGGACCGATACTGGTCAATGGCCCAGGGGTTGGGGGCCCAGGGGTTATGTTGTAGCATGAATCACAATTTAGTTCCTTTTTAAGGATGAATAATATTTCATTGTATGTATATACTACATTTTGTTTATCCATTCATATGCTGATGGACACGTGGGTTGCTTCCACCTTTCGGCTATGGTGAATAACGCTATGTACATGAATGTACAGATATCTACCTAAGTCTGCTTTCAATTCTTTTGGGTATATACCCAGAAGTGGAATTGCTGGATCATAAGACAATTCTATGTTTAATTTTTTGAAGAACTGCCACAGTTTTCCATAGCAGCTGTGCTATTTTACATTCCCACCAGCAGCGCACAAGAATTCCAACATATAATAGCTATTGTAATTGGTATGACATAGTATCTCATTGTGGTTTTGAACTGCATTTCCCTAATGATTAGGGATTGAGCATCTTTTCATGTGGTTACTGGCCATTTGGATACCATTTTTTGGACAAATGTCTACTCAAGTTCTTTGCCCATTTTTTAATTATGTTGCTTATTTTTTGGTTCAGTTGTGGAAATTCTTTATACATTTGGGATACTAATCCCTTATCAGATATATGATTTGCAAATATTTTATCCCAATCTGTGGATGGCCTTTCACTCTGTCGACACTGTCTTTTGATGCACAAAAATTTTCAATTTTGATAAAGTACAATTTATCTATTCTTTCTGATTGAGTTTTAAATGGGACATAGGTCTGAGCTTTTATAAAAGTTACATTCTAGTGGAGGAGGCATAAATTCAAAAATTAATTACACAAATCCATACGTACTGTGTGGTAATTAAAGGTAGTTCTATGAGTGCCTAGACCAAGCTTATCCAACCTATTTGGTGAGAGAAGACTTCTTGAAGACCTGAGTAAACAGGAGTTAGGTGGGCAGGAATATTAGGAGGGTTGGGGGAGAGGCTTCTGGAATAAACGCACAGATGTGCGAAGGTCCTCGGGGAGGCAAAGGAAATTGGAAAGGCTGCCAAATTTGGACGAGGCAGAGTAGAATAGACTGGGAACAGATCAGACAGGGTGTTGAAGGCCATGCATTTATAATCAGGGCCAATCTGTTACAAGTGTTTGAAAAAAATACTGTAATTCTCATTTGAATAAGAAAGCGTGTGTGGGACAGGAGTGAGGGGTAGAGCTTGGGGGGTATAACAAGGGGTGTTTTTGTTCATATTATTATAAAAAAGAAAAACAGAAGTAACACCAGCTTTGATGATAATTAGATCCAGGGTCTAAAATCACGATGCACAAACTCTCCTTAACTCTTAGGTCTGTTTTCCTCTTTATTTTGGCCACGTTATCTCACCCCGAAGATAGACTCTTTCCAGGTGTTAGGGATTGATAGGTTTGGGCCATTTATGGCTCCAAATTTCTCTGTAGCAATAGATTCCAAAGGAGAGGGAGAACTCTTCTCTCCTGTGTTGAGTACATATGAACTTCTGTGGCTTTTCTCTGGCCTATACTTGACCTTCAGCCTCGATGTTAGCAACAGCATCACCTTGGAACCTGTTACAAACCCAGATTCTCAGGCTCCACCCTAGGCCAACTGAATCAGAAGCTCCAAGGTGAGGCCTGGCAATCTGTGTTTTTACCAGCCCTCCAGGTAATTCTGACGCACACTCAGTTTTGAAAACTACCGCTTCAGACAAATCACTGTGACTAAGGAGATGGGCTCCAGTAACTGATCACTTCTTAGTCGTATGCTCACCCCTGTGGCCTGGAGGGCAAGGTCCTATCATTGATAGAGCCACCATACTCTCCTGAAGTATTTGGTATAGAGGTGCTTTCCAAAGGCAAAGGAGGACAGCATGGATTGCTATTGTCAGAGCTGAGAAAGGACACTGGGCAGACGGAAATCTCAGGAACAGACTGAAATCTCAGATGTCCGTAGCACTAGGGCGAATATTTGGGAAATCATTTGAAAGCGAGGGGACCCTACTGAAGACTTTTCAGCAGGAGAGATGCCCAATCAGATATGCATTCAAACGATAACCATGGCTGCCTCGTGTCATTCTGACTGGGGACTCAGCTGTGGACATACAGAGAGAAGTTAGGAGGTCACTACTGCTGCGTAGAAGTGATGGTGGAAAAGTAGAGAGATTGAGAAATATTTAAGCAATGGATTCAAAAGTAGAGAGGTAGGGAAATGTTCAGGGAACGGATCCATCAGCACTCAGTGATCAACTGGACTTGGGACATGAAGGAAGGGGAAGTGTCTGGTTCGATTCCATCACAAGACCGTATGTATGTTGTCCCTTGTGCCATGAAATTCTCTTCTCTGCTCTCTTTACCTGGCAAAATATTACTCCCTGGTCAGATCTCCGTCTAAGTGTCTCTTCTCTAGGGAAACTTGATCCTCCAGCCTCACTCCTAATGCTGTTTAATTTTCCTTCATATCACTTATCATATTTTATAACATTATATTCATTCACATAATTATCTCTTTAATATTTTAGCTCCTCTAAAATTCTCTATCATCCCTGAAAGCAGGAGCTGTTTCCCCCCAAGAGACAGGAAAGCCTAGTCATTAAGTACACGGACTCTGGAGCCAGACTGCTTGGGTTCAAATCTTGGTCCTGCTAGTGGTCAGCTATGTGATTCCATGCCATTTATTCAACTTCTCTGTGCCTTAGTTTCCTCACCTGTTAAATGGGTGGACGACTAGTCCTACTTCATGGAATGGCTGAGAAATATAAATTAGGTTATGTGTGCAAAGCCTTGAGAAGAGCTTTACCGAAGCATCAGCTCAGCACCAGCTACCTTAATTGTTCTCTTTGTTTCCCCACCACATCTCCCAGTGTCTGGCATTGAGCAGGCACCCAAAAAATATCTTAACAGGAATGAAAAGTAAACGACGACCTTTCAGTGAGTGACTGTGTGAAGGTGGGCACTGAGAACTGAGCAGAGACAGCACTGGAAAGTGAGCATGGTGGTGAAGGGGGCAGGCAAGGTGGTGAAGTTCTGTTCAACATTTCCAGTGCCACCTGCCTCAGAGCCCATCAAAGAGAGATACTGAGGAACAGTAGGAAATGAGTCTGAGGCAGAGCAGAGAGGCCTGACAGAGGGGTTGTATTTAGTTTCCTAGCATTGCCATATAACAAAGTACGAAAAACTGGGTGGCTTAAAACAACCAACATTTATTGTATCCCAGTTCTGGAGGCTGGAATTCCAAAATCAAGATGTTGGCGGGGTTTAGCTCCCTTAGAAGGCTCTGGGAGAGAACCCATCCTTGCCACTTGCAGTTTCTGGTAGCCCTGGGCATTCCATGGCTTGTGGCAGCCTAACTCCAATCTCAGCCTCCTTCTTCTCATGGGCATCTTCCCTCTATTTATGTCCAAATCTCCCTCTTCTCTTAAGGACACCAGTCATATTTGATTAAGGGTCCACTCAATTACAGGATGACCTCATCTTAACTAATTACATCTGCAACAATCCTATTTCCAAATAAATGTACATTCTGAGAATGTGAAGCTTGAGTTAAGACTTCATCGTATCTTTCTTGGGGACGCAATTCAATCCAAGCAGGGCAGATATCCATCGGGGGGTAACTGGCACTGGATGCTCTTTAGAGCCTTGGTCATGGAGAGATTAGCCCAGCGGTTAAGAGCACAAGTTATAGAGTCAGACAGACATGGAACTGACTCTTCTCTCCCCTATTTACTAGTTAAGGCCTTGGGCAAGTTACCTAAGTTTCCAAAGACTTAGTTTCCTCACCTGTAAAACAGGGATAATGAAAGTATTTACCTCTAGGTTTCCTTATATGAAAGGAGGGAATGATTGCAAAGTGCTTAGCGTAGTGCCTATCACAGGGTAAGTGTTCGGTAAATGGTATCTGTTGGCTAAGCTTTTCTAAGGAGAGAATCTATCATGAGAAAGAAAGAGGAGCAAGGAGTAAATCCTGAACCAAGAGGAACCACCCCATTTTAGGTTAGAAATGACACAGGAGAGCAAGTGGGATGACAAAAATACTAGAAATGGTTTCCTGGTGTTTAGGGTACATACTGATCCCTGTGCCTCACCTAGGCCAGTGAGTCAATACGGGTTTGCTGACTAAATTGAATGAATATGAAGGACACTTTTAGCTGGCAGAAGAGGAGTATTAAGAGTAGGTAGGTCGGGAAAGAGGGCTAAAAGTTACCTGTAAATCTCTGAAAGGCTCTCCTTCAAAAGAGAAATTAAACCTATCCTGTTAGTATAGAGCCAGAACTAGAGGATGGAAATTACAGGGAGAACCATTTTTACTCAATACTAGAAACATATGCTGAAGTCCTTACTCCCTGATGCCTGCAAACAGAGATGGACAGCACAAGGCAAATCATCTATAGAAGGTGTCTTTGTACTGGGCTGACGGTTGGATTAGAGGCTCAATGAGTTTCTTTCCACCCATGATTCCAATTTGGTAAAGAGGCCATAAACTGTGAAGGACAATCTGGGAGAGGCATTGACAAGATTTTAAAAAGATAGCAGTGGGCTTCCCTGGTGGCGCAGTGGTTGAGAGTCTGCCTGCCGATGCAGGGGACACGGGTTCGTGCCCCGGTCTGGGAAGATCCCACATGCCGCGGAGCGGCTGCGCCCGTGAGCCATGGCCACTGAGCCTGCTGCTCCGCAACGGGAGAGGCCACAGCAGTGAAAGGCCTGCGTACCTCAAAAAAAAAAAAAAAAAAAAAAAAAAAGAACCTATTAGAGGATATGCTCCCAAAAAACTGAGGGACTAAAGCAAGGAAGAGGAAGACTTCCTCTTAAGAAAACTTGGACCAAATGCAGGAGAAGAGAAGAAAAGGAAAATATCAGAATGATGAAGATGAAAAGTCTCAGGATGACAGATAAAAGACCTAGGGAACAACCATTCCACATAGGAGCCAGAAGACAGAGAACACTAGAAGGGCCGTATTCAAGTGAAGAAACAAAAACAAAAACAAACTAGAACTGATTGAACTAAGTACTGTTTTTGTTCACACTGAAAGGAGCTTTGCGGTTCTATTGAAAATACAGATTACTATAATGGCAGGCACTTTAAAAACTAAGCAAATTATGAAAGGAGGCAATTATCAACTCCAATAAAAACAAATAAAAAACTATACAAAAACAGAAATGTAATCACGATGTAAAAACTGGTGGCTCAGCTGGGTACAGTGATTCTGTAACTATACAACTGTATGGGAATGAATGCAATTTTAGCCAAAAGAATAAAGGAAGTTTGATGCAGTGGCAAGATCTTCAATGTAAGTATACCAGGGACCCATTAGAGTGTTTTAGGTATTATTTTGATATAATTATACTTGGAAGGTCATGATTAGAGGATGTATGTGAATATGTGTGTGTGTGTGTGTGTGTGTGTGTGTGTGTGTGAGAGAGAGAGAGAGAGAGAGAAAAATATACCTCTTCTCTTTCGTAAGAAAAAAGTAAACAAAATGCTTACAACCATAAAATAATCCAAATTAAAAAATAAAAAGATAAGAATGTTAAAATGTGGCTGCTCTTTTAATAATAATAATCTAGGGTATAAAAGAGAACCACTGCCTATGGTATCTCTTTTCTAAATGGTTTGGTCTTTGTAAAATACAAAATATATAGTTTTAATAATTTTTAAATTAACCAAGGAAGAACAGAATAAATCTATCAATCAAATAAGATAATTCTGACTTTCTGGACCAGGCTAAAGTCTCCTCTCCCCCCACTCACCACCTTTTCTTTTTAAATAAGAGTTACATGGTAGAACGTCCCAAGTACCTGGTACATAGCTAGCCTCCAGAAAAACGCAGCTAACTCCCTCATCATAACAAACAAGGGGTAAAATTCCAAGCTGGAATTTTCGCTTGGTTCATAGCATTTAGTTTGGCTATGAAAACAAATTAGTTTACAAAAATGCTTGTCTTCATAAAAGCATTGCTAGACTTCAGGAAGGGCAATAGTTCTTCTGCCAGCTTCAATAAAATGGTGACTAAACTAACAGTAGACACTCCCCTCCCCATCCTCAGTCATCAGCTTTCTAGCCATCCATCATTTAATGCACTGCTGAGAACCTTGCAGGAGTTCAGAAAACAACTGCCAACTGGCTGTCTTGCTGGGATGAGCTACGGCACCACTAGAGACAAGGAAGGGAAACTGATTTGTAGGAGGCCAACTTTTACAAAGCACAATTCCATTGGGCTAGTTACAACTATTCAATTTCCCAAATAAAAATAAAGGGCTTACTAAGTAACAAATTACACTTTCAAAGGAGGGAAAAAAAATCTAGCTGTTGGATGATGATGCAATTTTGCTTTATTTTACACATTTATAGAGAGAGACTGTGTTTTCCTAAGATGCTGTATTCTGCTTCCGAAATATGTATCTTCTCTGATGGAATGTATTCTTTCATGAATTAAAGCCATTTTCTCCTTTGCTTCTGGAACTGGTCTGACACTAAAGCCATTCATGACTCACCAAAACATGATAGCTTGTGACTCTTGCTCACAGAAGCCCATATGTCTGAGAAACATACTCTTCCAAATATGGCATATTTGGGTCGTTTCTGTTACTGCTGAGCCTCTCTATTAAACTCAAGGATCAAAGGCTGTGGGTGGCCTTGCTTTAATCCTTGTGTTTCTAAGAAAGGGGGTAGGGAGGGCTATTTGCATCCTCAGTCACGATAGGAATGACCTGCCATTAGGAACCAATTATTTTATTCATTAAGAATGTACTGAAGACCTTTTACATAGAGGTGCTGATAGACACAAGGATAAAGTGTCATGATCACTGGCCTAGTGGGGGTACAAGCACATAAGCAGATAACTGTAAAACTCTGTGGAAACGACTGTCGTAAGGAGAGGCAATATCGGCAAGACCAAGGCAAGAATCGAACCAAGCCTGAGATCCTCTGTACAGAAAGGAGAGAGAAAGAGTAAATGCGGGCTCCCTGAGGGAGTACCTAGAAGAAATCAGGCCTGTGAGAGGCACACTGAACATGTGCTCACTCATCCCAAGAAAAACCCATCAAGTTATTATTAGTAGTAGCTTATTATTCCCATTTTTAAAATGTGGAAACATGTTTAGAGAGAAGCCACTTATCACATCAGTCACTTTCAAAGCATTAAAGGGCTTTTAAAAAAAACAGCTATAAACTCTCTCTCTCACACACACACACACACACACACACACACACACACACACACACACACACTCCCCAGAAGAAGGTATAACGCAAATTCCCCCACTGTGATCTCAGCAGTGTCTAAGTAGAAATGGAAAATATTTAATTCAGGACAGTGTTTTAATTCATAGGAATTAAAATATGCATTCTTGACTGGTTGTAATAAATACTCAGTGCCTGGTTTAGGTCCTCGGGAGTATATAGATGGATAAGCATATCTTCAGCCTTTGAAAAGATCATAGGCTATTGAGGGCACAGCCTGGAACAATCGTCAGGTGTTATCGATTTTACTTCCACTCTCTTCACTCTGTCTCCAATGCCATCAGCCATCCTATTTTATATACACTTTTATAATAGTCTCCTTACAGCTCCTCACCTCATTCCTTGCCTCCCTTCAATCTGTTCAGTGTAGCTAGAATGATCTTTGAAGACACATAGCTTCATTTTGCTTTTTAAGAAGGAAAACTGAATGTATCTCTAATCCCACTCTTTTCTCTAAAACCAACAAAATTCAATAAAAACAAAAAGAAATAAAGTTTATACTTCTTTCTCATTTTTACACCCCTCCACACACACACACACACACACACACACACACACACACACAGAGTATTGTATATTACAAAGGGTTAGACTGTGAGCAAGTGAGTCCTACTAGTGGCAATTCTCTCCCATCACCACTAATTTTCCACAAAAAGCAATAAAGGAAAAACTAACCTTATTCAATGATGATGTTAATACAAGAAAAGTCAACATAGTATCTAAAATAATACCAGCAAGAAGAAAGGGGAAAAGGAAATTTAAGGACTGACAACTGACAAATACCCTCAAAAATCTTACCACAGATAAGATAATATTTGTTACCAAATATTTTGCTGCATTTATAAGATGTAAACACAACTTTTTTGTGAATTCAAAGCTCAAAAAAGATTTAGGGACTCAAGGCACAACAGCAACAACGATAAGATAAATGAACTACACAAAAAGGTCAGGAATGAAATAAAAGTGAAAAATACAGCCATCACTGAAACCTGCATTAAAAGCACCATCTCTATGGGTAGATGTAATGTTAGAGCTATAGAAGTCTACAGACTTGAGGAAAGTGAGCTAAAGAAATTAAAAGCAATTTTAAAAAAGAATTGGAGGGACTGGTGGTCCAGTGGTTAAAAACCTGCCTTTCAATGAAGGGGACACAGGTTCAATTCCTGGTCGGGGAACTAGGATCCCACATGCCACTGGTCAACTAAGACTATGTGCCACAACTAGAGAGGCCGCGCACCTCAGCTACTGAGCCCATGAGCTCTGGAGTCCGCACACCACAACTGGAGAGTCCGCATGCTGCAACTGCAGAGCCCACATGCTGTGGGGAGCCCGCGCACCACAACTAGAGAAACCTGCACACTGCAATGAAGATCCCACATGCCACAACTAAGACCTGACACAGCCAAATAAATATTTAAAAAAAAAAAGAATTGGAAAAAAGTATTTATAGAAGACATACAAAGGAGATAAAACATACATATAATTGGTGTCACTGAGAATGTGATCAGGACAAATGAAAGAAAAATAAAGTAAATCAAATACTTAATTATGTCACTCCTCTGTTTAAAACTTCAAAATAGTTCCCATTCCTGACAGAAGGATCCAAAGCCTTACCTTGCTGACATATTTCTTCATGGTATACTTCTGCAGATATGGTTGAAAAGGTGAAGTAAAGGCCCAACGATGTAAGTCCTCAAACTTAAATAGGGATTTATTACACTGAGTGTGATGGTAAGCCATTGAGTGTTCTGAGAGGGTATGGCATGATCATCTTTGTGTTTTAGAATAGAAAGTCTGGCTGCTGGGGTAGAGAGGGAGAAGACAGTTTAGATTATAGGAGTCTTACTAATTCTGTCTACCTTAGAATGAAACACACAGTAGACATTCAAGACAGGGTTGCTGGTTTGAAAGCAGCTCACCGGCCCTGAAATGTCTTCACCAAGGACTTCCATTAGTCAAAAGACGGAAGTTTCCTTATAACCCATGTGGAGTTTTGCACCCAAGAAAATCTTTCATTTGTTTAAGAATTCTGAGTTGGCCAAGGGTTCATTTCGTTTTGACTTTGAATTACAAACATCTTCTCAGATGCATTTTAGGATGTTAATTACAACTGTGCAGAACTCTTGGTCCATTACTGTACCCCAAGGCCCAACCTCAAATTTTAGAAATCTAAATTCACTTGGTTAGAGCTTGCATAGTCTCAGACATTCAGACAATTCTTCTCTTGGAGAATAGTAACAGATAATGTTCATCTATGGAGCCAGGGCTCCAGTCTGGGTTGCATTT
Source organism: Lagenorhynchus albirostris (assembly GCF_949774975.1). NCBI lineage: Eukaryota > Metazoa > Chordata > Mammalia > Artiodactyla > Delphinidae > Lagenorhynchus > Lagenorhynchus albirostris. The sequence goes on from NC_083101.1 coordinate 18,391,455, forward strand.
GTTGCATCCTACTTTTATAAGCTATTTTCTAAATGAAGGCTGTGAGGCCCCCTAATGCTTTGTTTAGCTTGGGCAGAGAATTCACTCTGATCTTAGATGGAATAAAAAGCACCATTTTCCCAGAAGCAAGAAAAATTAGACCTGGTGTGCATAAACCCTTCATTTCTATGATCTAGAACACTAGCTTGTTGAAGGTCAAGAGCACCAATTACATAATCAGTCTATACCACTTACTAGCTGTATAACTTTGGGAAATTTTCTTAAACTCTCTGGTTCTCAGTTTCTCCACCTATAAAATGGAGATAATAATAACATAGTCTTTATAGGGCTATTGGGAGTATTAAATGAGAAAATAGTTGTAAAAGTACCCAATATAGTTTCTGATCCATATTTAAGGGTTCAATAAAAGAAAGTAATAATAACAACCTTGTAAATAGTAATGGCTGTCTCCTGTGTTAATGTATAATGCAGCACCTTACACTTATAGGACATTATACAAATGTTTGTGAACTTTAATTTTTTTAGTTCTCAATATAAAATAGAAACTATGTTTTATCCAAAACAACAGAGGCGATACAAAATAGGTCACAAACATTTATAATAACAGATGACTGCTTAGTTAACATGCAATTTTGATAAGTCAATAGACAAATTATTCATCTATTAATTTTACAAACAAAATATTGGGTAAAGATATTTGAGTACCTACAATCACAATCCTTAGATGATGTACTAGACTTTCCCTAAATGTTTTCTCAGTAGAATATTAATTTTGTATTTCTTTTTTTTATATAAATTTATTTATTTTATTTATTTATCTTTGGCTGTGTTGGGTCTTCATTGCTACACGCGGGCTTTCTCTAGTTGTGGCAAGCGGGGGCTTCTCTTGTTGCGGAGCACGGGCTCTAGGCATGCAAGCTTCAGTAGTTGTGGCACGTGGGCTCAGTAGTTGTGGCTTGCGGGCTCTAGAGCGCAGACTCAGTAGTTGTGGTGCACAAGCTTAGTTGCTCCGTGGCATGTGGGATCTATCCCGGACCGGGGCTCGAACCCGTGTCCCCTGCATCGGCAGGCAGACTCTCAACCACTGCGCCACCAGGGAAGCCCTAATTTTGTATTTCTTAAAAAAAAGTTTTGGGCTTCCCTGGTGGCGCAGTGGTTGAGAATCCGCCTGCCGATGCAGGGGACACGGGTTCGTGCCCCGGTCCGGGAAGATCCCACATGCCGCGGAGCGGCTGTGCCTGTGAGCCATGGCCTCTGAGCCTGCGCGTCCAGAGCCTGTGTTCCGCGACGGGAGAGGCCGCAGCAGTGAGAGGCCCGCGTACCGCAAAAAAAAAAAAAAGTTTTATCGTTTAATAAACGGGGAGTATCTGATTGTTTTCTCTAAAAGAACTCACCAAAGTCCTAAATGTCCTGATGTACAATATGCTTACCTACAAAAGGACTAGAACATGTATAATTTCCCAAACTTTTTGGCCTGGAACCATTTTTTATTCAGCATCTATGAACATTTCTCAGAACAGATGTTCTGCGGAAGTCACTTTGGGAATTACTACACTAGAAAATAGAGAGGATTATGCCCATTATTTTTATGAGGAACTATTGTTCACCTCTGCTAAGTTAAGGGGCCATGAGGAGTGCCTAAGAATAGAAGTGTTGGGGGATTTCTGTCAATTCTACTCCTCTTCCTGATGTAAAACTCATGTAACAGGAAAGAAGCAAGTGGGAGAGATAACCTAGGTCATGGCAATCATTTGAGCCTGGAAGTCAACTGTCAGCACTCTGTCCTATGGTTATAAATTCCTTCATGAGGTCTTTAGTTCTATAACCATCTCCATCTTCCTTCAGGATGTCTTTAGTTCTATAACCATCTCCATGGCATATTCTGCCAATCCTCTGGCTAAAACTGATGATCTGGGTGGAAACCAACTTTGAGGTTCCCTGGGACCTTCAGAGTCTATCCGCGTTCCATAAAGCATAGAATGCTGCCCAGAGTGGACAGATATTTGTGAAATTTATGTCTGAAACTTTCCTTTATTCCAGTTACTCTTCTTATTGTCTTGTTCCAACTAAAAATAAGCTTTCCTCTAGCCAGATTCTCCTTTTGACTGTCCCCTGGTTCTTACCCTTGCTGAATCATTTTCGAGGTTTAGCTTAGCACTCTCCCTCTTGGAAAAACACAGAAGGACAGCTGTCTCTCTCTTAGCAGAGTCTCATGACCTCCTGAATATGCCTACATTCTTCTCTACCAACATTCCTATGTCCAATCTCTTAGTTGTGTATCATGAATGCAAAAGAATCCAATCATGTTAATTAACGTGCTCACGTGTATCCCTCTGAGCAAATATACAGACAGCACAGACCTAACACAGGATGCCCACACTTGTTCTTGACATACTTCATATCAATATTTTAAAGTATTACCAACACTCAGTGTGTATGAAAAATTTAAAAGCTCCGTTTACTACCAGCAGTCCTTATGGGCTGCTTGTAAATTATTGGCGAAGAGCTGCACCAATCCCCCCAGTTCTGTAGATTTTCAAGAGAAGTATTTAATCCCCAGGAAATGATGAAGAGCATTAAAGGTTTAACAGGATGCCTTCTGGGGTCTCATTTATTAATTTAACAAATATTTATCGAATGCCTAAAATATGTCTGACACTCAACAAGGAATATAATGATCAACAAAACACAAACCTGGTCTTTAGTTTCACAGTTTACCGTGAATGGGGAGGGCAAATTAAGCAGGCAATTATAATGGAGCAGGTTAAGTGTTAAAATAGATCTCGAAACAGGTGTTCCCATTTTGCCAATGAGTCTGGGAGGAATATTCAGGGAAGGCTTTCCAGAGAAGCCTTCCTCTAATCTTCTAATCAGAGACATGAATAATGAGCAAAACTCAGCCAAGCAACTACAGGAGGGGTTCCGGATGGAAGGCATGGGAGCCCACTGACAGGAGAGAAGCCTTAAAGATTATTGCAACTGCAGGGAAGGGTATGGATGAGTATGTGAAGGGCATAATTTCGTTTGGGAACTGTAGCGGGTGGGTGTGGAAGAAGAGCAGAGGAAGCTGGAGAGATGCGTGTGAACCACAACGTAAGGAAAGCTCGATACAGTGGCAAGGACTTTAACGTGCAGGGACCCACTAGGGTGTCTTAAAGCAGAAACTTGATGTGATTGGATTTGCATTTTAGAAAAATCCCCTCTGATTCTCTGGAACTTGGAAGTGGATGTCCAGTTCTCAAAGGAGGATTAAAGAACCAGGGAAGAAGTGCAGGCGATGTCTCCTGGGTCCTCCTTCAAGTCTCGGTTTTTCTGAGAGTTGTTTGGTTTCCATCCTCTAGGCGGCTTTTGGCCAGCCTCTCCTGAATGACCAAGCCCACCCACAGCTGCACTGCCCTGGCTTTCTGCAGCCTGGAAGAGACGCTGTTGGTAGCCAACAATTTATCTCTGTACCGTTCTCCAGTGCAGAAGTCAAAAGCCTTAAATCACTGGACACACCCCGGGAGGGAAGGTTGGGACCACATTATTTCATGACCAGGAGGAACATGAACTTTTCACTTGGGGAATGGCACAAGCAGTATCTCTAGGACCCAAAGGGATTCCACGGAGCAAGGAAGGCGGACACCTGTCTGGATTGAGTGACTGATCCACACAGGGGCCCTGTGGCTGAAAAACAAATGCCCTGGATATTAGCGGGCTCTGATCCAAGAGCTCCAAAGCCCTTTCCTATCTGAAGGAGGCCACATCTCTTCCCGGGTGCAGCAATTTCCAATTACTTTAGGAGGAAGAAGGAATAGGAAAAATTTCACAAACGACAGCCAGTCCCCTCCGGGAGGCCTGTCCTGAAGGCTGCTCACCTCTGAGCGCCTTACACGCTGCCCACCCACATGCTTCTTTATGAAGTTCAGCCAACAGAGCCCCCAGTCCCCAGAGGGAAATGGCCTAATTAAAATCACACCTCTCGCCGCCAAATTGGATATGCTAGTCTCAGCTCCAAGAATGTCTTGGAAAAGTATCCGGAGTTGAGTGAGTCTTTCCCAGAAGGGACTTTTTCTTGTAAAAAAAGAAGGCAAATACAGCAGCTGGAGAAGGGGGAATCTCAGTTTTAAATTTTCTGCTGGTCCAAGGCTCACTCCTCTTGCTTTCCCTCTGTGCCCCTGTTTCTTGTTACGTGTTATGGGACTTCCATCTCCCCTCTGCACATGAATCTTGTAAGCATCACGGGAGGGAAAATTCCTCATCTAGCATGACAGCTTGTGTAATGCAGTGAAAGAAGGTAAGAACATCAGGAACAGCAAGGTTGTGTTTGTTTTCTGACTTTTACCTTTTAATAATGGCGCAGGGTATTTTATCGTTTGAAACCATGGTTCTCCTACATATGAAACAGGGATAGCAAATACCTCAGGGGGATGAAGAGTGCTTGACACATTCTGAGTATCTGAAAACTAAGATAGCTGCCTTCATTATGCTTAGCAGACTCCATTGCATTGCAGTTACTGGAGCACGGCATGAAGCGATTGTAAAGAATTCTGGAACGCCTGCTCAGCAGCCATTAGACCTTCGAAAAGTGATCTGCCTCCACGAGCCCCAGTACTGTCCTCTATAAAAGAGGAATTTGGAACAGCCAATCTCTAAGATCCTCTCTAGGCCTAATGGCTGAGAATTTTTTTTTAAAAATTGATTTTATTGTTCACTTACACACTCGATCAATGAATATTTCAAATAAAATTCAGTCTTTACTCAGCCCTTACTGTATGCCATATACTGTATGTGAGAATACAGCATGTCAGCTATCACAGCTCCTTTGCGAGGGGAGTTTGACAAGCTTGCCTTGATGGCCAACTACCTCTGGTTGGGTTTGGATGCTTCCTGCCTCTTGGATCTGGCCAGCAGCTTCCCCAGGAAGGTCAGCCTCCCACCCCTTGTTTGCCCCTGCAGCGCCAGACTGACCTGCTGCAGGTCCTGACTTTCAAGTTTCCTTTACTACTTCCAGACTTGGGGTGAAATGCATAGCACAGGGAAGGAGATCAGATTTTCTGAGCAGTTGTCAAAAGAGCCAAATGCAGCAGTCCAGAAGCATATGGGATATTAACTGTGAGAAACCACAGGCAGAAGGGGAGGCTGAGACCCACTTCCTTCCTCTGTCATGTCGACCATTCTGAGGAATGGATTCTCTATACTAACTGCCTAGAGATGGCCCAAAAGACCAAGTGGATCCACCTCTCATGATACAGCCGTGTCTCCTCATGGCTGATCATCAAACAGTGGACAGCAGTGTGCTGTATCACCCTGCATGCATGTCCATCCCTCCATGGCTCACTCTACTCTTCTCACATTCCTGCTACCCTGAGATGGCACCTGCTGAAACCGAGCATTTGTGCTTAGTTCTTGCATCGAGCACCGTTTTCTGGGGAACCTGGGCTAAGACCATACAATATCCTATTTACTTCTCACAACAGCTCTACGGCATAGGAAATCTTTTTATTCCCAATTTACAGAGGAGAAGAAATGTTTAAAGATGTGAAATGAATTGGCCAATATCACAAAGCAAAAATGAAAAGACAAGTTAACATTTAAACCAAAGACTATCTTATTTCCAAGCCAACAGTCTTAACCAATGTCTCATATCTATGATAAAATAATTTTTAGGGCTTCCCTGGTGGCGCAGTGGTTGGGAGTCCGCCTGCCGATGCAGGTGACACGGGTTCGTGCCCCAGCCTGGGAGGATCCCACATGCCGCGGAGCGGCTGGGCCCGTGAGCCATGGCCCAGCCTGTGCTCCGCGACGGGAGAGGCCACAACAGTGAGAGGCCCGTGTACCGCAAAAAAAAAAAAAAAATTAAAATTAATAAATAATAATAATTTTTAATGAAACATGCAATCAGTAAATATCTACTGAGTACCTCCTATGAGTCAGGTGTAGGGTAAATAAAACTCACACAAGCCTAATTCATAAGATGCTCAGTATTTTTTGAACACATGTATTAGAGTAAGCAACTTCAGTTACTATGAGAAACACCATAATCTCAGTGGATTAATACAATAAAACACATTTTTCATTCACATAACAGTGTAATGAGAATATTCCTGGTCATCAACCTTATAAGGATGATAATAGAGTTAAGAATAAGTTCAGGGTGGTATGAAACCATCTAGAAGGGATCTAAACTATTAGAGGAACAGAGAAAAATGCTCTGTTTAAACTGATATTCTCAAAAATGAGTAAGAATTGACCAGATGAAAGGGCTGGGTAAAAGTGGTGGGGATGTCTTTTTGTTTTGTTGTTTTTTAGATTTTCTTAAAATTGCATATTTTTAAAGAGCAATTTTAGGATTACATAAAACTTGAGCATAAAGTACAGAAAATTTCCATATAACTCCTCAAGGTAGAGAAAATTTCCATGTAAGTCCTCAAAGTACAGAAAATTTCCACATATCTCCTCTTCCTCTCCCCACTCCCTTCCTTTCCCCTATTATTAATATCTTGCATTCCCGTGGTACATTTGTTGCAACTGATAAACCAATATTTGTAAATTACTGTTAATTAAGGTCCCTAGTTTACATTAAGGTTCACTATTCGTGCTGAAGTGTTCTAACAACCCCATGACAGTTAACCATATGTCAGGCAGAATTGGGATGTAGTTTACTTTAGTCTCTTCTAGCTTTTCCTGCTTCAGTCTTTGCCTTCTGCATTGCCAAATTTACCCTCCCACTGGACTGCTCTAATTATGAATTTTTACTCTTCAGAATTCATTCATAGCTACCCAGCGTTGTGAAGATCAAGTTCTCAAGTCCTCATCTGCCTAGATTTGAAGGTCTGCCTACTTCTCCATGCTCACCTCCTACTGCTTCCCTATTTTTCACCTGCTATTCCGGCAAAACTTCACGATTTGGCAATCACATAGCACAATTTATGTGAAACTGTATTTTCTCTCTACCTTTACTTAAGCCACTCCTTCTGTTTGGAACACCTTCTCCCCCACTGACGTATGCTCATATTCTGCCTGCCCATCCTTTAAGAGTCAGCTCCAATGTCAATTCTTAGATTTCCATGATTTCTGCAGTTGATGATCTCTCTTCCTCTGGGTCTTTCCATACTTAAACTTCCTGCTTCTTATGAGACACTGAGTACATCATGCCTTGTATTTTATGAAGCCCTTTTCACTCATTACCTTCCCAAAAGTGAAAGCCACACTTACACATCCTTGTTGCCTCCATGGTACAAAGCGTAGGACTGCTCACTTAGCAGGTGCACAAGTATGTTTAAGTGTTGTCTTGTCATCAGGACTTGATGTGTCCTTTTTCTTCCCTTTATTAGATTCTAAGGCAGAATTCTTACCCCGATTATACTAGGATGAAGAATACACAATGACTGCCTCTGGTCTTTGCATTCCGGGTGCACAGCAGTTTTACCAGTGGAATGGATGGATGCTTAATCAATGTACCAATAGAATAAACGAACCAGTTCCTCTTTCTCTGAATTTACAGCACTCTATGACTCTAACTTGTCCCTCTATGGGTTTCAACCCCGATATAGTAGTTGCTGTTGATGCCCACACAGATTCCCTTCCATCCCTCAGCAATTGTGAGTCACAAACAGATCACTGCACTCACAGCTAAAGAATTTCCCTTGGCCAAGGGTGAGTTACTCAGACAGCCTAGGAGGTAGCTCTTACCTTCAAACCCCCTGGAAACCCGGCAGGCACAAGAATTAACTGATACAGGATCATAAAACTGGATCCTCTTGCCTCAAGATGGGGCAACTCTGTGGCATCAATGGTGCTTCAGAGGAGCCCATTAGACAAGACTGAGGCTTTGCCTGGCTTCTTCCTTTGCTCTATTAGCAGAGGTCTTTTTTCCTTTTCTAAGTGAGTGCCTCTACTACTGATGAATTTTAGAAAGCAAGGGAAACTGCGAATACATACATACGTACAGATATGCACACACATACGCATTTTCGTGCATCTCAAACACAAACAAAAACGTCTATAACCCACTCTCTGTGTGTTATCAACCTGTAGATCCAGCAATATCCTCCCACTGATGCACCCTTTTTGCTCTCTACGTCTCCAAAGAACAAGTACAATCTTTGATTTGTTCCCATCATAATTTCTCACTCCTCTTAGAATCAGAAGTTTGGTCTAAGTCCTTGTCCATTCATTTGCAACCCAAGGCCATAACACTATGCGTTTTGCATTTTTCCAAGAGTTAACTTCTTCATATCATAGCTTCCATATTTTTTTCCTTTATATGTCTTTTTCCCCCTGAGATCACAGCTGAATCTCTACTGGCTCTCAGGGACCATGTAGCAATAATTCGAAGTGGCTTGGTAGAGAGTTCCATGGCAGAGGGCCAGTTCTCCCTTCCAACAACTCAACCCAAAGAGAAAGGAGGAGAAAAATAGAGCACCCTGGAGGCAAGAATCCTTGAAAAGTCCCTTCTCACTTAGTGAGAATGAAAAAGTTCTATTCATGACTTTTACCACCAGGTTTAGGCCTCCGCTGAAAAACAACAAGGAATTTGGAATATCTGTTTAAAATGAGTGTAAATATTTACCCACATATGCTGAAATATTCTAGTGACATTTAGTCTGATGCACACTGCCAGGAGAGAAGCAAGCTTCTGAGCCAAACACAAGAATATTTTTTTTAATCTTCCCTGGGAGTAGAGCAAACATTTGCAATGATATAAAATGTATTAAATTCACTGGCCCTGGAATTCATAACTGGTTGTGCATCAAGTATTATCATCTTGTTCAGAACCCCAGTGTTTACAAACTCTGCATTCCTTACTCTTCTCGTTAGTCTTCAAGAGCATGAACAGGGTTATTCATATTATTATCATTATTATAATTAAACAAGCAGCAACGTATGCACATATTTGTCTTAATGTTGTAATAATCTCATTATGATTATTAAATATATGCCTCTTCTTGTAGAGTGCTTAATCACCGGCAAAGAATTTTTACGCTTCTGATCTAGGACATAGTAGGTACTCAAATGTTTGTTAATCAATCACTCCCACATACTTTATGGTAGACTCTTTGCTAAGCACCGTACAAGCATGTTCTCATTTAATAGGAGGATAGGAGGATGGATGAACTAAGTAGGGTATTATTTTTCATTTCCACAGGTGAAAAATCTGAGGCTCAGAGAGGACAAATGATTAGAAAAGGCATGTGATTAACACACATGCACTGAATGCCCATTATGTGCAATCAGACATTGCACTAGGTGTTGGGGAAACACACACACACACACACACACACACACACACACACACACAATCGACCCCTGCCAGGGAACTTACAAGGATTAGTGAGAGAGGAAGGCACATAAATAATTAGAAAAGATCTCAACAACTGCTACCAGTGGCTTAAGCACAGCAACAGGAACACAGGGAATAAGGCAAATACAAGATAAAAGTTAAATGATAGAGATTGAGACCCATGTTAATACTGAGCAGGAGTGTGTGTGGAAGAGGGTGGAGGCTGTGCTTATGGAGAGCACCTCAGGTGGTATATGCTCACATCATGTATAACACAGTGGATGCACAATGTCCATCAGGGACCTGAGATGCTTGCTCTGGTTATAACTGAGGGCACATGCTGGGAAGAATGGTGGAAGGTGCTGAGCTCTCAGATTTTGGTACCACGAGGGGCTTTGAATGCAGTGTTAACGAGTTTGGATCACACAACAAGCAAATGGCAGAGCCAGGACATAAAATCCTTAGGTCTACTTAGTAGAACTCTCCATCACCCCCAGTAATACTCCCCTACTCTGTGTATGCATGTGTGTATGTGTGTGTGCTTAGGAGTCCACATGTGCACACTATTTCTGCATTTTTATTTCACTTTTTAAAGCTATTATTTTTGACATATGAAAAGCTGTACATAATTAATGTATACAACTTGATAAGTTTGGAGCTAAGTATACACCCATGAAGCCATTAACACAATCTAAGCCATAAACCTATCTATCACCTTCAAAAGTTTCCTCCTGACTTATTTATTGTTATTATTCTGTGACAAGAACATCTAATATAAGATATTTCTGCATTTTGAGGGGTGTTGGAAGAACTGGTGAGGAGTGGATATACAGCCACGAGCAGGACAAATCACAAAAGTAGTTCTATTTTGAACACATTCAGTGACTGGAATCAAGCTGAGAAAAGTTATGTACAGAAAAGACTTGTTGAAGATTTCAAATTAGAGAAAAGGAAGTTTGTAATTGCATAACAACATTTGTGAGTTCCTTGGAGCTGCTAAAGTGTTTGGATGTTGTGTATTCTTTGTAAATTGCTAATGTTCTTTGTGGACACACTTACCAGGATGCTTTTATTTATTTGTTTTTTTAAACTGATTATTCTTTGGAACATTCCATCAGGTCTGCTATCAGAGCTGAATGATCCCCAGGACTGAGTTAGTGAGATCTGAAAGAAGAGGCTCAGGTCTGTTCCCCCTGCTTCAAATCTTTCCTCCATTTATTCATGTGGTCAATTTCCGTTCATTCTATAGGTCTCAGAGAAGCCTTGCTTAACCTACAGCCTAGGCTGGTCCTCTAGGTACGCACCTTTTTAGTACTCTGTACTTCTCTGTCATGTAACTTATCACAACTACAATTTAAATAACCATTTATGTAATTGCATAGTGTTCATGTCCTTTCTCTGCACCATTCCATGTAATGCTTGGGCAAAGGGAGAGTGTGGTTCACTGCTGGTACTCAGTAGTCATTCAGTAAGTGTGAGTTGAATGAATTAATGAAAATCAAACTAAAATCAGGATAGATCATCAAGATAGCCAATCTGGTATCTATGTATGTATGTATGTATGTATGTATGTCTTTATTTATTTATTTTTGCAGTAAGCGGGCCTCTCACTGTTGTGGCCTCTCCCGTGGCGGAGCACAGGCTCCAGACGCACAGGCTCAGCGGCCAGGGCTCACGGGCCCAGCTGCTCCGCGGCATGTGGGATCCTCCCAGGCCGGGCCACGAACCCGTGTCCCCTGCATCGGCAGGCAGACTCTCAACCACTGCGCCACCAGGGAAGCCCCAATCTGGTATTTAAATAAGTCATTAGCATCCAAAGGATTCCACTAGTGTTTACAAAGAACGAAATTAACCTTGTGGCATTAAGAACGATGGCTTCAGTTAACATTTATTGATTAGATGCTAGGTACCAGGCTCTGCACTAAGCATTCAATGTGTATTTTCTCATTTCATCTTCACAGCAACTTTATGACTTAGTAATGGTGGCTGAGACAGAGATTTGCATTCTCCTTTCATAATGTAAAGTTGCTGGTAGGAAGTGAGTGCTTGCCAGGGACTTTATTCAAGCCCCTGTTGCATCTACATGGGGCAGAGTGAGCAGCTCTGGTCAGTGAAGCATGAGCAGAAGAGATGTGTCACTTTTGCACTGAGGCACTTGAGTGTCTGGCATTCTGTCTCCATGGTCTCCCTTCTCTTTCTGCAGTGACCTTGGCAACTTAATGTTAAAGATGGGAGCCACAAAGTGGAAGGAGACTGAGTCCCTGAAAATCTGCATGGATAAAAATCTCCCAAACCTGGCTAATTCTTACTTGACTAAGACGTGAGTAGACAATAATCTTTCACTTTAATAAGGATGCGCTAGGATTTCAAGTTTTATCTGTTACAACAATTAGCATCACTTATCCTAATAAAGGTACAGTTAGTATGGCCATTGTGCAGAGGAGGAAAGTGATGCTTAGAGAGGCTAAGTGACCTCCTCAAAGTTACATAAATGTTAAACAGGTAAATGGTTATGGAGTGAGGACTCCATAGTTTCTTTGGGGTGGGGGCACTTAAGTAACTATCTGTTTAGAAAGGCGTAACTTAGGAACCTGAAACTTGCATGACATATTACACGTGCTAGAGAAAATGTCAGCTGTCCAACATCAAATAGTGGGGGCGTGGCTAAGGAAGGTTACAAGAGGCTTTAGCAGTTCCACTTCAAGCCAGCTTGTGTCATCATCATCGAGTTCATGTATTTGTATTCATACGTGCCAAATACATTACATAAATATCTCTAATACAGTAACTACAAGAGGCAGATGGTTTATGCCCATTTTACAGATGACAAATTCAAGGCTGAGGGAGGCTAAGTGACTTGCCTAAGCCTCTGTAGCTAAAAAGCAATGTGGCTGAGAGTCAAGTCCAGGTCTGCCCAATGCTCTGTATCTCAGTCAACCTGCCTTTGAGCTCAAAAAGGTTTGACTTTGCGAGTCTCAAATTGAGGCAGAGATAATACCCAATCCTTCTTTTACAGTCTCCAAGGTTATGCACGTTTCAAGTCCATGACCAATAACATTGGTTCTTTACCAGGTCCTCGTGTTTTCATGTTCTGCCTAATTGTTCAGGATCTTATAAGAACATAGCCTGGTAGACTCTGTTTCGTTCATTTTGCAAATCAGGAGAAAGGGATCTGGAGAAAGAATTCAGAGCTTGCTGAAAGCCCCTTGAACATGGGTCTGTTAAACCCAAGATCAGAGGTGTTTCCACTATCACGTAGAGGCAGGAAACTGAGGAAGATCTCACAGAGTACTAGATGAAGACTGAAATTTGCAGCAGTGGTCTTCAAACATCACTGTGCATAAGAGTCAGTTAGGAACTTGTGCAAAATACTAACCTCTAGGCTCAAATTCAGAGATTCTGATTCACTATGTCTAAAATCACAACTAGGAATCCAGATTTTTACCAGCTTCCCAGCTTAATGTGCTGCAGACAGACTTCTATTTTAGACCCTACTAACCATCAGGCAGGGCCTCCAGTTTGGCCTTTAGTGAAGGTCAGCTTTTTAAGTCCTTTACTGCTGTTCCCAGCACTGAGGGAGAAAATGACACATCTCCTTCTGGAAGGAGGCGGAGGCCCGGTGCTTCCAGTTTTGAGCATTCTGCTCTTGGCTTCCGTTCTCTGTGTCGATTAGGCCTTTCAAACCAATTATCATTATATATTGCTGAGATTTATAGTCCTTGGTATTTGAGGTTACAGGACTTCCGTTCTCAGGAAGAAGCTCCATGCCATCACTTCTAATCAGCTCAGCACAATGTCTGATTTCCCCTCTGTGAGAGGGCACGCAGCTCCATTAGAGTATTAGTAGCCAGGCAGAGCAGCCTCAATTGCAGTGCTCGGGGAAACATAAAAATTGGCTTTGGGGGGGATCCAAAGTTTTAAAGAATTGTCCTCCTTATTAAAATCAACTCAGTGATTCAACAAAAATGACTAAGGAAAAAAAAAAATCCCTGGCTTCCAATACGTAGGGTGTCCTACATTAAAAGTTACTCTCCCCACAGGGTAGGCAAGATGGTCTTCCCTGGGCTTATGTCGAGAGGAGAATTGCTGTCAGGTTCAAGGCACAAAGAGCAGGCAGCACAGTTTCTGAAATACCTGTTTATTTAATATCGACTAAATACTGAAGGAATGAAGGAATGAATGAACAAGCAGATGAGTACAAGGCAGCTGGGTGCACATCTTCCGTAACTGTTATTTAATTCATCTGTTCATCTATCCACCCATCCACCCACTATTCACTTAAACAATAATTGAGTACTTGTCAGTCATTACATTAAGATCGTGAGAAATTCAGACACAAAACTGAATATTCTAATCGTACAGAATTTACAGTCCATTCAAAAAAGGCATGTGACGCTTCCCCATTGCCTATAAAATTGAGAATTTCTGAAGACCTTCTGCGTGTGCTCCTAGCCTACATTTTCAGCCTCATTTCTCAGTCCTCTTGTCACATGTAACAAGTCCGTATGTTTCTCTGTACTTCCTTCTTCCTCACACTAAAATATCCGTCCTCCTTCATTCATGTGTGTGTGTGTCCGTACCCCATGCATTCTTCCAAGGCTGTTGAAAACCTCCCTTTTATGAAGTCTGTTCTGACCCTCCCCTTAGGCAATAGCCAGCCTAATAACAATAGTATTGATGTTAACAATTTATTGACTACTTACTCTTGCTAAGTACTGGTCTAATTATTTTTCATTTTTTATTTCACATCTTAATGCCTCCTTGTTGAGAAAGCTACGGCCACCTTCATTTTATTTTATTTTATTTATGTTTTAACATCTTTATTGGAGTATAATTGCTTTACAATGGTGTGTTAGTTTCTGCTTTATAACAAAGTGAATCAGCTATACATATACATATGTCCCCATATCTCTTCCCTCTTGCGTCTCCCTCCCTCCCACCCTCTCTATCCCACCCCTCTAGGTGGTCACAAAGCACAGAGCTGATCTCCCTGTGCTATGCAACTGCTTCCCACTAGCTATCTATTTTACGTTTGGTAGTGTATGTATGTCCTTCATTTTAGAAAAGAGTATCTGTTGCCTAAAGTGACCCCAGGTTTGCCTGAGGTCCAGGTGTGTATGTTCCAGGACTTATCCTCTTGACCATTAAGAGATTCCCCTCCTCCCCACCCGCCACACCTTTGGCTGGATTTCACAGAGTGTAAGCAGCACCCAGAAAAGCATCATCTCTTATAAGAAGCAATTCCTGAAGTCATCCCGGTTCTGGAAGAACAGTTGAGGAAGAGGAAACTCATTCTTAATTCCCTGCTGGGGAAATACACACTGTACAATGCCTATACAACTATATATTAATGGTCTACATATATATTTCTTGATCTGAGCAAATGCCACCTATGAATGGAAAAATGCTCTGGGATCCATGTTCCATAAAGAATATACTGCCTTCCTAGGAAGGGATTCCTCCTTCAGCCCCACTACAATTTCTATTCCATTTTAAGATTTGGTTCTCTATATCCACAATTCTTTACTCACTCCAATAAGAAAACAGCTGGTCTGGCTGAGATATGAAATTTTATGTATGGCTCCTATACCCAGAGAATTATATAAACCTGGGTCAGTGAACTTAGAATACCTAGTCCAGCAATCCTGTTTATGTACCATGCTACTTTACGTAACCTAAAGTCCCTATTCTTTAGAATCTTCAGAGTGGAAAAGACATAATTACATTAAATCTGGCTTCCAATCCAACAAAGCTTATCAGAAAACAATATTGGTCTCTTCTGCCATTTTCCCCTGTACTCTCTTCCCCACCACAATAATTTTTGACTTCTTCGACAGTTGTCTTATATGTCTATTAAATCAGTGTTGTCTCCCTACCACGAACCACTGGTATCTACCATAAAAACCTGTGATAAATCATTGTCTCTAGCCTCTGCACTGTGGAGTTTGCACAAAGTTGTCTACATGGACATCTTCTTTGGCACAGACTACACTTAGTCATCTGGTATACCATGCCCCCAATCCTATGTGGTAACTCATCATTTTCCTGCTAAGGGAGATTTTTTCTTCCTTCACTTGGTGAAGTCCCACAGTAGGGCTGCTTGGTTTCCTAAGTGATCAAGAGCTTATTTAGAGAGCTCTTCCCATTCTACCCACCTTTTACTCCCCAAGCTCCTTCTTTTATGACGCATTTTTTCTCAGCAAACCCATTGTCCAACTGGATTGTATACTCCAGTTTTCAGCTCTCTCCTCTGCTCATCCTTCCACACACAGAGTATTATTAAATGTGTCTGCATATGTCTGTACCTACTTTTACTAAGTAGTCTCCTCAGTTCCCAGTTTATTAGATTATGCAAACAGGGGCTTGGGACAAGCTTAACATCTTAGACCAGACCCGAGGTCCATCATCAGCACCTTTGCTATATTTACGAAGTATTTTCACACTCAACATTTCATCCGATGCTTACAGAAGCCTTATATAAAGTGTGACATGTATCATTATCCTCATTTTAAAGATTAATAAAATCTGGCCAGCACACATTACTTGAGTAGTTATGATATGCTAATGTCAATACTCGGAATTGAGGGTAAAGAGATGAGTATGCCACAGGTGCCCCTTAGGAACTAACAGGCTGAT
The DNA here is from genome assembly GCF_949774975.1 of Lagenorhynchus albirostris. Lineage (NCBI taxonomy): Eukaryota > Metazoa > Chordata > Mammalia > Artiodactyla > Delphinidae > Lagenorhynchus > Lagenorhynchus albirostris. The sequence goes on from NC_083101.1 coordinate 18,407,356, forward strand.
GAAGAGGGCATGACTAACACTATTTCCCTTCCTCCTCCATCACTTCTTCTTCCCTTCTACCTATCCACCTTTATTTCTTCCTTCCTGTTTTTTTTCTCTTCCTCTTTTCTTTCTCTCTCCTTCCTTCTTTCCCTTCTTTCCTTCCTTTTATCTTTCCCTCCCTCTCCCTTCTCTCCTCTTTTCTCTTGCTCTGTTTCACTCTCTCTTTTTCTTTCCAAAATGAATTTTTGGAATACCCACTACATGCCAGGCTTATGCTACATATTAAGGAAACTTAAGGAAACTAAGATTTACTGTATCTTAAGACTATACCTAAGTAGGCATTTTTATATGTGCTCTGATTTTTTTAAATTGAAGTATAGTTTGATTTACAATACTGTGTTAGTTTCAGGTATACAGCAAAGTGATTCAGTTATATATGTATATTTTTTCAAATTATTTTCCATTATAGGCTATTGCAAGACATTACAAGAATGTGCTCTAACTTTCAGCCTTCAAAAGAACCTTAGTAAGCAGACATTATCATCACCATGTTTTGTTCCATGTTTTGTTTTCCTCCCTTTATAAAATTAAGCATGGAGAAATGGCTTGCTCAAGGTCATACATCTGAGGGGGTGGAGCCAGGATTTTAATCCAAATCTGCCTCTAAAACTCAGATTCTCTCACCTCACATTAGCAGACCAAGCATATAATCACAGTCCAATGCAGCAGGAACAATCAGGCAATTGAATTGAATACAAAGTTCTGTAGGAACAAGTGCTATTATGGGACAAAGAGGCTGGATGGCAGAGAACATTTGTAGAGAAGGAACTCAGGCCCAGAAAAGACAATAATTTTCCCAAGAACATGCAGTCTGTGTGTGCATGTGTGTGTGTGTGTGTGTGAGAGAGAGAGAGAGAGAGAGGGAGGGAGGGAGGGAGAGAGAGGGAGAGAGAGAGGGAGAGAGAGAGGGAGAGAGAGAGAGAGGGAGGGAGCGACAGGGCTAGTGTTCAGATCTTCTAAAATTAAGTCCAACCCATCTGGCACATCTCTGGGCTGCTTACTCTCTACTGTTTGAATTTTATTTTCTAAACCTTTAGGATGTGCTTCTATTCAGGTCTAGGTGACACTAGCCTCCCCTTCTTGGAAAACACAGTGGATCCTAGAAATTGGTGTTGAAACGCAGCTGTTTATAGTTTTTGCATTAGATGTTTATTTCTGTCCACACATGTTTGTGGGGATGTATGTTTCCCTAGAAGTCTAGGGAATTAGTGGGGGAAAGCTCAAAGCCATTTGGTTCAAATCCTACTAAGGAGAAAAAGGGAATAAGAGACTGAGAGACAGAAAGTATGGGCAGCTTTCTGTCCATCTGTGGCTCTGAAACACTAAGAAGGCTTTGTTTGGGTGGGATCAGCTGGAAGAACTAAAAAATGGAGGAGAGGATTCTGTTCCTTAACCATCCCTCCTCAGCACATCTGTCCAACACTGCTCACGTTGCTGGAGTCTCTTCCCATATGCTACAAGCATGTTTAGCCTGGCTGATTCTTCCCTGCATTTAGGCAGGGCTCTTCTTTCTAAAATTCTCCTTTATGTAGTATAGAACCAGGCAGGCTCAAGGGGAAAAAAAAAAAAACCAGCTACCCACAACCCCACAGATGAATAAAAATCTGGGCCTTGTTTACTCTCTTTGCAGACAAGCATCAATTAGAGAAAGGCAGGAAAGGCTGGGCTTTTCCTTCTAACTTGAGAACATCTATGAGGAATCCAAACATTCTTCCAATGGAGTAGCTAGAGTTGAGATGCCATGACAAGGCCATGTGGAGGTCTAGGGGCCCCATCTGAGACCTTTTTTTTTTTTTTCTTTGGATGGGAAGAGACCTTATTTCACTAATAGTTTTGCTTCAAGTTAAAAAAACACATGGAGAAACTGATGGGCAGTAGTGAGCCTCTTCTCTATCAACTGGAAGATAACAGGTCTGAAGTCATCCCAGCATGATAAAAAGTCATGTAAGAGAAGCCCATAAATGTAGGCTGTGCACCTGGATGACACCCACCTAGTCACCATTACCTTCTGACTTTAGAGAGTGACTGCATTAGATCAGACCATCGATGGCTTATGTCTGACCTGTGTGCTGCCACCAACACCTTCCAAGCTCATGGCAGACATCGCCAATCTACGCGATCTTCTCTCGTGATTTGCAGGAGTTTAGCTTCAGGATCCTCAACACATTCCACCAGAGAGCAGCTGACTACTCAGCCTATTTACTGTTCATCTCCAGAACAGATCATCTTTGTATTCTTTCTAGAATAAAAAAAAATCTATTTCCAGGAATTATTTCTCTTCATTCTACTTAAACATTTTTCTTACACATTTGGGAAGGCAAATCCCAGCCCCACCCAACAAGTGAAACCTACTTCAGCTGTGTCTTTTCCAGGCATGTATGAACTTATCCACAATAAACTTTCAGCTACTTTAGAAAATTTGGAATTAGCATAGATAAGAAACCAAATGTTTGGATACTGAGCTGAAGACCATTTGAAGTGTTGCATGTGATCCATCTGAATTCAAACACTCAGTTGGCAACCGCACAACAGACTCTCAAGACACCGTTTCTTCTGGTATTTATTTCAGATCCAGACGTACACATGAGCAAGAAGCCTGCTCCACACACGATGCAGACCTCTTCAGCCTCACTGATCAGCATAAAAGTTGTCACTAATATGGGTCAAGATTCAAGAGGTAGAAGATAAAAATATATTTCTCTTAAACAAACTTCCCTTTCACATACTCAGATGGGGTAGGATAGATTGCGGTGACCTGGAGATGGAGAGAACCTGGCGTACAGACAAAGCAGGAGTCCCAGGGTGCACTGGGAGGCAGGAACTTGAATTCTGGTCCCCATTCTACCCCTACCTTGTTTTGAGACTTTGGACCTCTCTCTTCTCTTCTTCAGATGTGCAGCCCTAGGTGACACTGAGAACCCAATCTAGCTCCTGTGCTCTCTAATTCCGTGAATCTGCTCCTTGGCTTCTGAAGAGTGAATGGATAATCCTGGGGTTCCTAGAGCTACTTCTGTTTACAGCTTCTGTATCTTCAACTGTTAAAACTTTGAGGAGGGAGAGGAATGCTTCAAATATCACCCTTGTTTTTCCCTTTAATATTCTAAGAAATTAACTCTTCATTCCATGCTCAGTGAGTCTCAATTGTATAAACAAAAACTTTCTGAATTTTTAACTTTTCATTGTAGTACTTACTCTGGTGCTTTTGTTCATAAACTTACAATCAGGTCTGCCTGCTTTCGTTTTTTTCAACTCATTCTTTCCTACCGAAGTCTCACGCATCCAGAACATCCTCTACTACAAAAGTCTTCATGTATGTAAATCCTCTGCATCCTTTAAAGCCCAGTATTTTATTTTCTCTATGAAGTCATCCGAGATCAAGTTCTTATCATCCGTTACACAGTGGATCGTGGGCAATCTTGTTGCCTTCACTGTTATTCTCCCTTTTATCATTTGTCCGTACATTTATTCCCCACTTTCTAAGACGATTTGAGGAGGCAACAAACATAATTGAAAAATGACTCACATCTCAAGGACTGCACTAAGTATTCTTATATTACATATTTTCGCATATAATATTTATAACCACACCTAGATGGCATCATGTTTTGGTTTTCAAGTTGAGATAACTGAGAATACAGGAAATTAAGGTTATACATCTAATAACGAACAGAGCCAACCTTGAAACTCAGTACTGTGTGACTTTAAAATGCATGCTTTTTCTACTACCACACACCTCTCTTGGCCATAAATCCTGCTAGTAGTTGGAAAAAGTCACATTTTAAAATCTGGAAAAGAGGCAGGGGAGTTAGTAATAGAACGAGAAAATAAAAGTATATTTAAAAAAAATCTTGGTTAACTTATAGCAACTGAGTGTCAAAATGAGCACTGAGTTTCCTGGAAGCCTAAGCAAAGAGAGAAACAGGATGGGTATCAATCCGTTGGCATTTAATAGAAGAAAACATAGGTTACATATAGTGTCCTGGGTTTTACTTCTGAGATGAACTTGTCACAAAAGACACTGAACAATACACTGGAAGATGTTCTCAGTAGCACTTTGATCAAGAGTCCAAAAGATGTGCTGCAAACATCTGTTTTTTATACTAGCAGCAGCATGGATGAACGCTGACAACAGTGTTAAATCATAATTCCATAAAGACAATTCTTTAGGGGGCCCAAAGAATACAGTCCAGGGATGTGATTTTCTCCTGATCTGGCTTAACGTAGGAATAAAACGTGGAGCGTTTAAAGGTCTAAATAGTTTGTATGCTTTTAGTCCAGCATTACCTTGAGATGGTAAAGATTTTGTTTGGTGTCTGCATGAAAAATGAAATACATGATCATTTTTCTTAATTTGTAGTATGAGAAGAACTGTTGTTTTATAGTTTTACAACTATGTGGTTGTTTTGCAAAAGTTTGTTCATAAGATTCAGCGAACTGTATTTGTAAATAGCAAGAAGTCACAGGAGAAATAATTTGGTGTAAAAATTCATGGCTTTGGGGTCCTTTGGCGGTAGGGAGTGGTCAAGAAAGCCTTCTCTGAGGAGGTGACATCTGACCTGAAAACTAATGAATAATTAAGAGAAACGAAGAGTAGTAGATTCAAGGTATAGAGATAGTTCGGAAGATGAAGTGATCAACGCTCTGAGAATGGGTCACAGTAGAGGTGACATTTGAAATAAATATTGAAGAGTGGCTTTTCCCAGTAGGCAGAGAGGAAGGGCCTTCTGAAACGGGGAAAACTGTATGCGGGAAGGCTTGGAAGCATAAAATGTGAAACAGCAAATGCATATTCGGGTCATTTTAAGTGGCTTCTTGGGTCAGAGCCTGCTCATGTAGGAAAGCAGCCAAAAATCAGGCTAGAGGCCAATGGAGTCAAATGATGGAAGACCTCATATGAAATGTCAAGGAGTCTGAGTTTTGTTCTGAGCAGGATAAGGTTGGTATTTGAGCGACACATTTGTGCCTGACTGGACAGCAGCTGGCAGGAGTGTGAAGCTGGAACCGAGAAAAATAGTGAAGATGCTGCTGTGGTGATACAGGCAAGAGATGATGAAACTAGAATTGAGGATGAGTGAGAGTGAGATGGAGTGAGAGAAGCTGATGGGATGGAGAGGTATTTAGGCAGTAGAATCAATTGAATTTAGTCACTTGTTGGCTGGGGGAAGGGTATCAGAGAGGAAGAAGTCCAAGATGACTTTGCAAATGGTAAGAACCCTGGGAGGAAGAAACGCATCTGAAACACAATTTGCACAGTGCCCGACTCATGACAGGACTTTGATGACCCCTTGTTTATGAATAAACATTTCTGGCTTGGGTGACTGGGAAAACAGCCACGTTGTCACAAAGATTCAACTAATGATGCAGAACGGAGGACACTAGCTTATTTATATGAGGCTTCTCTAGGACTAGGACATACTCATATAATTATTATAATAATGGAACATCTCCTGAGCTCTTGGAATGTGCTAGGCACTTGGTTAAGCATTGTGTATTATGGTATGGCAATTACTGGTCATGAGGCCTCTATGAGGAATGAACAGTTATTGCAATAGTCATTTTAGGGATGTAGAAACTCAGGCTCTGAAAGGTGAAGAAAATCATCCAAGGTCAAAAAACTAGCGAGTGGCAAAGCTAGGATCTGGACCAGGTCAGTGGGATTCAAAGCCTGCACTGTTAATCATGATCTTACAGACTGGCGAGAGCAACTTTCTCAAGGTCATTCAGTAAGCAAGAGTTTTATAGGGACTGGAGTCACAGAGCACATGTTTTGGCTGAGAAGGCTAGGTAAACCCCAGTGATGTTCTACTATAGGACTTATGTATAGATATATGCAAGGCATTTTGGAGAAAATACGAAACTACAATTCACTGGGAAGATACCAGTAAATCCTCTATTTCTGTTAAGTCTTCACCCAATGAACTGTCTAGTTCTCTGACCTCAGTACTAAAGATGGGAATGTGCTAAAAGAAGAAGAAAGAGGGGACAACGGGTTGGATTTCCTTAGTAAGTTTCAGAATAAAAGAAGTTATTTTATTCTTATTGTAATCTGCTGACAACCAAAGACCTGGGAGCCGCAAATTATTTTAGTAAACAAGAGTTTTCACAGAACACTGGCATTTTCACACTCCCAGTCAACTAGGAAGATAGCAAGAATGCTGGGGTTAATTTTCTCTCATAATTGCCCATGAACGTCCAAGGCCAAGTTTCTGTATCAGTGGAGAAGCAGATGGAGAGGCATGGTCTTAGAAGCTACTGGAAAATTCTTCCTTCAAATGCCTCTGTTATTGACAAGCAAAACACAGGTGCACTGATACCTGCCTGGTATTTTATTTAATCCTAACTGCAGCTCAGAAAGGGGAACAATGGTTATCTCCATTCTGTACATGAGGGCATTGAGTCTCACTGAGGTATTAAGAGATGTCCCTGGTTGCTCAATCAGTAAACAGTGGTTCTAGAAATTGAATTCAGATAGGTCTGATTCGAGGGACCAAGAACTTTCTCATATACCAAACGGTCTTTTAAGTTTTACCTACTTTGACTTTTTTCACTTTTACTTGCCCCCTTCACACATATAGTTATAAGCAGAGAGAAGGAAGCTCAGTTATGGGGAAAAATCTGCTTACTCTTCAGAGTTTTATTTTTTTAATATAACTTTTCTTTTTAATTAATTTATTCATTTATTTTTTGCTGCGTTGGGTTTTCATTGCTGCATGCGGGCTTTCTCTAGTTATAGTGTGTGGGCTTCTCGCTGCGGTGGCTTCTCTTGTTGTGGAGCACAGGCTCTAGGCGTGTGGGCTTCAGTAGTTGTGGAACATGGGCTCAGTAGTTGTGGTTTGCAGGCTCTAGAGAGCAGGTTCAGTAGTTGTGGTGCATGGGCTTAGTTGCTCTGCGGCATGTGGGATCTTCCCAGACCACGGCTCGAACCCGTGTCCCCTGCATTAGCAGGCAGATTCTTAACCATTGCGTCACCAGGGAAGTCCCTTCAGAGAATTTATATTACACTTATTTTGAGTCATTTTCTAGGGAAAGTTATAATGAGATGAACTATCTAATGTACTTCTTTCCTAACCAATAGCACTTTTAAGAACATCATTTTGTGGAGATGTAAAGAAAATAAACATGAACGAAATCTGTTTTAATCAAATTAAAACTATCTCCTTTAATTTTCTGCTAGTGAGAGCAGAGGTAAGATATACTTTTTTTGAAGGTCAATTCGGCAATAGACATCTAAAACTTTAATATTCTGCATACACTTTAATAGAATAATAATTCTTTCATCTATACATTCAATTTGTATTTATTTATTGAACATCTAGTAAGGCAGGTTATTTTTTTCTAGTTTTTTGGGGGCACAGTGATGAAGGATTCGTGAAGCTAAAATTCTAGTGTGGGGAGACAGTAAAGTACACTTATAATAAGAGGACTTACGCTATGGTGAAAATAAAGCAGGGTGTTGACAGGGTAATTCTGGAGGTGGGGGAGGAGGGAGAGTGATGGGTGGTAAACAACTTTAGAATGAATTAATGGAGGAGCTCATAGAAAGATCAGGATAAAGAGCTTTCTGGAGGAGAAAAAGCTAGTCTTGAGGCAGTAATGGAGCATGTTTCATTCAAGGAACAGTAGGAGGGCCAGTTAAGCTGGAGAGGAATGTGCCTGTGGGGAGGGCGTAGCAGGCAGAGGAGACCTTAGGCATAGGAAGAGGCTACATCTTACAGAACTTTGATGCACTGAAGGCCATGATGGGGGATTGAATCTGTGTTCTAGGAGTAGGAGATTGGCATGGTCTGCCTTTACATTTAAAAGATTTCTCATTCTGATAGGTGGGAAAAAAACCTAAAGGAGTCAATGTAGAGACAGGGAAACCAACTGTCAAACTATGGCAGTAAAGAGGAGGAGAGATAGACTACAGTGATGGACTACTGGAAGATAGACCAGGATGACGGACTAGGGGAAGACGGACTGGGGGGGATGGACTAGGGGGGATGGACTAGGAGGAGATAGACCAGGATGGTGGATTAGGGGGAGGTGAACTAGAGTGGTACACTGGGGAGAGAAGTTCTAGGGTGATGGACTACGGGAAGATGGACTAGGGTGATGGATTAGGGGGAAGTGGACCAGGAGTGAGAGGACATGGAGTAGAACAGTAGAAGCAGAACTGGTGAACAGTTCTGGGACTTGGGATAAATTTGAAGTTGGAGTTGGCATAACTTGCCAAATGGAATATACTGTGGAGGTCTGTGGCACTAATTTCACTTTGGGAAATTTATCCTAAGGTAATAATCACGGATCTCCTCAAAGATACGATTATAAGAACGTTCATGGTTGACAACGACAAAATGTTAGAAATAACTTGTACTTCTCAAACTTCTGACCTAGTTAAATAAGTTATGAAAAGTCCTGGAATGATAAAAATCAAAAATTAGCAAATATTTGCCTGGATAGTGAGATTTTTCAGTCATTATTTTTTTTCATTTTTGTTTGAATTTTTAAATGCTTAAAATGAGACTGTTTTATTTTGTAAAACAAAAAAAAAAGTCAAAGTTATGTTTTAAAAGTAAACTTGTCCTTATTTGACTGCATTTCTGCACAGCAGGGTCCACTGATTTTCCATCTAAAATGTATCCCAAGAACTCAGTTCAGCTGGACATCCTGTGAGGACTTCACAAATACTCGTGATAGATTTACTATGTAGCAATATGAGCCCAAACTGAGGCTGACACTGGGATTCATACATGTCTGGAGAGCTGGCCAGGTGTGTGTTTATTTATATGTGTAGTTTGCACTGGTTAGAGGGGGTGGAGTGGGGAAGGCTGCAGAGAAAGAGGAAAGAGGAATGGTGAGAACAACTGGGTGCCTATGATGTATCTGGCATGGTCCAGGGACTGAAGTTGAAGGAGCTATTTATTCAAAGGTTCTGTGGGGCACAAAAGTACAAAGAGGCCATCTGCAGTGCCCAGGAGAGGAAACACGGCACAGAACGGGTGCAAATCTCCTCCTCACTCTGAGGGAGACCACAGTCAACCTGGGGCATTTTGAAGATGCCTGACAATGCAGAGCATCTGGAAGTACCAGTCCTGGGAGCACGCTAATACAACAGTACCCTTGGAAGTGCTGAGAGCCCCTCTCCAAGTGGACTCATCCTCATCCAGCACAGAAGAGGGGACACTGAGAAAGTAAAGGACGTGCATGGCGACACCACAAAGTACCACAAAGAGTAAATGGGTCTCTGCTGTCTTCAGAGAGTCAACATGTAGAGATCTGCAGCTGGAATTCCTTGTTATGCAGAAGAAAATAGGTGTTATCATCTTTAATGTGACCCTGTTTGTATACAAAGGGCAGTGTAATCTGGGGGGAATTGAGGTTACCATAGAAGAGCGTCTCAGCCCCCAAACCCTCGAGATGGAGAGAGCACAGGAGGTTTCCTAACGCCTCTGTTCAACATCACAGCCACCCAGAGAGATGGTTTCACTCCCTGCATGCCCTTGATGACACCTCCTGACTCCTTTTTGGTGTATCAAGGTAAACTCATTTCTCTCCTCTCCCAGTCATGTTGTTTGGAAACATGGGCAGGGCTGTCATGTCATACTCGCCTGAGAGTATGAGTGGGGGCTGAAATCCAATCTGTGCTCTACTCCCCAAGCTGTGTGTCTGGGCTTGGTGAAATGAGGGGTTTTTTTGGGTTTTTTTTGTTTGTTTGTTTTTAAGCTGCCGAGAGAGATCAATCTAAAAAATTAATTTGCCCTAAAAGATGTTTTTTATTATTCAGTCAAAGCCATCGTGTGTGCTCAAGGGCAGGGCTGATCTCGCACCAGGTCCAACAACAGTCCTCACCTTTGTCTTTGGGGTGCCCAGCATGTTGCCAAACAAGTTCAGCCTCAACAACCCTAGAAAAGGTCTCGATGCTGCAACAGAGCCATCTTTCTAATTTTATAGAATCTATCCTTGTGGCAATCCCTTCCAGCTCTAAAGCCCTGATGTCATCATTCAACTCCTCCACATATTCTAAGACACTTTAACAACTGCCTAACATAATTCTTTCCTCCTTTCAAAAAAGCCTTCTTTTGTCCCTCCACTAGTCCATGGCCCTGGGTCTATCCAATATTTATTTCCAGCCTCATTCCTCTCCAGAAATCCCAATCAAATCCTTATTCTACATCTCTTTGGCAGACAGACACACAAACAGACCTTTTGCTTGCTTCTCCCTCTACAGCTGGTCTCCAGTTATTTCCTGAGCTTTTGTTTTCTTCCTTCATCTTGACTATAAACTCCTTGATGGTGACGCTCTGTACACAGAAGTCATGCAATAACTGTGTGCTGACTGATTTAATTATTTTGTTACTCAGTACCCGCTGCCCACTCTCTGCCTCTCCCTCTCCCGGTCACCTGGTTAAATAGACTTCTGATAAATACTTACTGAATGAAATAATGAACCAGCACTAAATATAAGGTGTTATTGTAATAATTGGCTGGGTCAGACAGATACTTGGATACCATGTGGAATTCTGTGGCAGCGTTGGAATGCCGCTGGATATATGGCGGTCTGGCAGAGAGCAAACTGTGGTTGGATTTGGGCACAAGAGGGTGAGGGTGGGAGTGGGAAAAACTGAGCAGGAGTCATTATGTCTGGGATGAAATGGAAGGTCTGAGCTGGGAAGAAAGCAGCTCAAGAGCAGACTGGCCCTCAGTGTTGAGAAAAACAGGTGTGGAAATCAGTAAGAGCAGTAACAACAACAACAATATAAAATGATAATATTAAAGGTAAAATACCCCATGGTTTGAGGTTAGTTTAATGATTTTCTGAGGCTGTCAAATCTTCATCCCAGACATGGAACCTAAAACACATTTTGGAAAAGAAAAAAGAATCATAAAGTATATTAACTTCTAATGAATGGTATGCATACTGGAGAATTTCAGTGCAGTATGGTGATGAGTACGACTCATTTTGAAATGTATCACAAACAAGACGGACTGACAGAGGGAGAGAGGTCTAGAGATGGCTAGGTACGTGATAGTCATGTACAGTAAAATGTTAATTGTAGAATCTAGATGGTAGGTATATATGTTGACTGTAAAATAGTTCAATGTGTCTGTATGTGTGAACGTTTTCACAATAAACTGTTGGGAAAAAATGCATTGTAGAGCAATTGTTTCAGACGCCTTAAAAAGAATCATGTTGGGCGCTACAATCATAGAAGCAAAATGTAGTTCATGAGGTAGAATTTTCCAGAGTTTAATAATAAATCCCCATATTTACGTTGGGTTTTATAGTCCACCTAATACAAGATGTGACGACTGAGAGAAAAGACTCTGGAGCCGGACTGGCTGCTTCCTGATTGGTAGCTATGGACAAGTCATTTAACTTCTATGTCCCTTGGTCCTTTCATTTGTAAAATGTGTATAATAATTCTTCCTAGAGATGTTGCAAAGTTTCAATAAAGCAGTAAATCTGAAATGCTTAGAAAGTGCTAGAAAACTAAGAAGCTCTATATTAACACTAGCTCTAATAATAATAATAACTACTATTATTATTATTGTCCTATTTGCTCTGTGGAATAGGAATAATTAATCTGCTTTACAGTGGAGGAAACTGAGGTTTAGAGAGAAGTCTATTGTCTAAAACCATGTAGATTAGTCAGAGGTGATAATGGCATGAAACTCAAGTCTTCTTTGCCTCTTTCGAAATATGCTTCTCCCTGTCTCCCAACTCCCATTCAAATGTTCAACCAACTCTAAGGTGGAAAATGATGCTAAGGGAAGGGCCCAACGGAGTGCTTGGTATGTGGTAGGTGCTTATAAAGCAAGTGAATGATAAAAGTTCATTTATAGCACTTACTGTGTCTGTTCCTCTGCTAAAGCACTACGCATTATCTCAAAGCATCCTCATAAAAACTCTGAGTTTAGTTTTACTACCCTTACTTTCCAGATGAGAGAAGAGAATTTAGAAAGGGTATATTGCCCAAGATCCCACAGCTAGTAAGTTTGAGCCACAGATCCATCTGGTTCCAAAGCCCATGCATTTTAAACAACACTGCAACACTTTCATGAATGAAGGGAAGGCTGCTTCAAAGCTGAGCCAAATGGTAGAAATTAGGAGTCATGAGCCATTTTACCCTCAATCCACAGAGCTCCCCTTGGGTCCTTCTCATCATAGATGCATTGTATTACTAGCAAATGTGAATGTTTTGATGAATTAGGCAAACACTCCAATTGCCTGTACATTGCAACATCTTCCCTTCAAAGGCCAGGGAATGTAGACTGTACGTTCTTTGTCCAGCTTGTCTGAATGCGTCAACGCTGTCTGGGAGGCACAGAGGTGGACGCTTTCCTAGCAGGGGTGAGGCCCCTCCTGCATGTCCAGCTCCTGTATTTGTAACATTGCCATGTGCTGTACCACTGGGCCAAGGAATGAAGGGGCCCATGGTCCCAGCCACCTCAGATTACGCAAGCCAAGAAAAATTTGCAAATCGCATGAGAAAAGCAGGCAGTCCCCAAACATCTTTATTTGTTCATTTCTGTGCCCTGACACTTTGATTGCAGTCTTGCACTTAGAAATTTCAAGATAAGTGTCAGCAGCTGGACACTGGGTAAATCAGAGGCACAGACTCTGTGTAAATACTGAAGTTTCGAAAGCACGAACTTATGTCCAACAGCTTGGAGCACAGGACCCAGTGGGAAGGGAGGGGAAGTGGCGTTCTGGCTTTGGCAAAGTCAACCTTCTGAGAAACTCGTGGACATGTCTGTACTTGCCTGAACTTGTCTGACAAAGCCAAGCAGAGATTCCAGAATCTGCCAGATCCAGATACAAGTGGCCTGTTTGCTCGGAACCAAAAAGGAACAGTCAGAGGAAGTGAAGGATTAGGGTGAAGAAACAAAAGATTAGCGGGCTGAAATCTGTTAACAGAACAGAGGTTGCAGGCTGGGTAATCACAATAATGCTAGTAAGCTACGCTGCCATCTATTGAGTGGCTACCATTGATAAGATCCAGGGTTAGGCTTTTCACATCCATTCACATAGCCCTACCAATCATCTTGAATTTGGACTGAATTTGCCCCGTTTTATAAATACATTTTAAAAAACGAAACTGGGACTAAGTGGTGAAAAAACTATATGAAAATCAGGAGCTAGCAGGTAAGAGAAAAAAGGGTTACAACACATGCTAGTCAGACCCAGACCACAGTATATTACCTTGAGATGCCTCCATGATCATTGCACGTGGATTTAAACTAATAAGGAACCCAGGACCTAAATTCCCCCAGAGTTAGAATAAAGAATAACCATCATACTTGATTTTACAATTTTCAAAGGGGTTATATAATCTACACATACTGGATTCAGAAGAGTTAAAAGTGCCTAAAAGGGTTTTGCCTCAAGGACAATTGAATTTCATATACTAGACGTACATTTTCGTTAGTAAATATTCATATTTTTCCCCTCCTGGGAGAAGTGATCAGAAGGGGAATTCTATTTGAGAAGAGAGAAAAAAAGAGTGAGACAGAGAGAAACTTTCTCTTCAGGGGTTGAAATAATGGGTGGTACCAATCTCTTAGCATAGTATAAGCAGAGATGAAAGAGTTTTGCTGGTAAGAGGACACACCAAGAAGATGGAACAGAAAAGCATGGACAACGGTGGGTGTCTCAGCAGCCTGGTCAGTTCAGCTTAAGAGTATGGAAACATTGATGAGTGAAGTTAGAATAATGAGTAAAACAAGGTTTCAGATGCTGCAGCTACACGGAGAAGCTTAGCATGTTATTTAGGATCCTTTGATTCCAAGCAACAGGATCCAACTCAAGGTAGCATAAGCAAAAAAAAAGAAGTGAGAACTAACAAAAGCACAAAGGATTTCTCCTGCAATAGCTTGTGCAAAGTACAATGGGAAAGAAAGTTTAAGATGGCTGGGAGAATAGGGAGAGGTGATACTGGAGATGACAGAATCCAAATCCTGAAGTTCTTTGTAGACCCCATTAAGCATTAAGGCACTCGGATTCAATTCTGAATGTGACAAGGAGCCAGAGAAGAAGTAACATGATCAAGAAGCACAAAAATGGGATGATCAAATAAAATGATCATTCGGTTTGCCGGAGGGGTTAAAGAAAGGAAGGTGTCAAGGGTAACTATGGGTTTTCTTGGCTGTGTACATACCATAGTGTCAGACATGAGGAAGGAGAAAAAGGTTAATGATGCACTTAGTTTGGGACAGACTGGGTTTGAGATGCCTGGAGGTCCTCCAAGGTGCACTGATAGACAGAGGTATGAGTGTGCTGTTCAGAGCGAGTATTTGGGCTGGAGTTACAAAAGTGGAGCTGCTAGCACTGAGATGCTAAGTGAAGCCACAGCAATGGATCACGACATCTGAGAATATGATAAAAGTTAGTGAGAGCAGGAAAGAGAGTCCAATACAGAAACCTGAAAAATAAACAAAAACAATAGTAATGGGTCAGGCACTTTAAGAGGGATGCCTTCAAATTTCATAAGAGTAGCCAGAAAGATAAGAGGAAATTAGGAGGATCACTTCCAGAATGGCAGAGCAGAGACCTCTGAAAATCCATTCCTCCATTAAAGCAAGGAGAATACTGGAAAAACTGTCAAAATCAGCCTTTTCAGAATTCTAGAAATTAACCAAGAGCTTGCAATAATCTGAAGTGTCTGTTGAAGAAAAACACCTGAATCTCAATAACAACAGCAAGCAGCTTTGTGGCATTTTAACATGTCCTTTGTCTATTTCCTTCTTCCCACACAGTAGCCATGAAAACCAAACAGCCTCACAATCATGGTAGCTGTGAAAAGCACAGCCTAGTAGGCACAGTTTAGAGATCTCCCAAAAGTCCCATTCTCAGATAATTATTACTATTTGCTCTGCCTGGAAGCTCCCTGGAATACCCCATTCACAGAGCTTGTCTTTATTTGACCTTACTCAAAGACTCTAGAAATATAAGGTTATTTTAATATCTAAAAAAATCAATCAAGGTAATATATCATATTAATAAAGGACAAAAACCACACTGTCATCTCAATACACACCTAAAAATGACTTGACAAAATTCAATACTCTTTCATCATAAAACAACTCAACAAACTATGAATAGAAGGGAAATGTTTCAACTGTTAAAAGGCATTTAAGAAAAACCAACAGCTAATATCATGCCTAACAATGAAAGACTGAAATCCTAGGATCAAAAACAAGACAAGGGCATCCATTCTGTCCATTTCTATCTGACTTTTGCTATACGTTCTAACTAGGACAATTAGTCAAGGAAAAGAAATAAAAGTCATCCAGATTAGAAAGAATAATATGAAACTATCTCTATTTGTAGATGACATGATTATTTATATAGAAAATTCTAAGGAATCCACAAAAAAGTTGTAAAACTAATAAGTGAGTTCAGCAAGGCTATAGGATACAGGATCAATATGCAAAAATCAATTGTATTTTATACACTAGCAATAAATATTTCAAAAAGAAAATTAACAATTCCATTTATTAGAGCATCAAAATAATAAAAATCAAGGAATAAATGTCTTAAAGAAGTATACGATGTATACTGAAACAACAAGACATTGTTGAAAAAATCAAAGAAGACCTAAGTAAACAGAAATACATTCCACATTCATGTACTGGAAGACTTAATATTGTTAAGATGGCAATACTCCTAAATGTAACTACAGATTCAATGTAATCTCTATCAAAATCTCAGCTGCCTTTTTTCACAGAAAAATAGGTAATCCTAAAACTCCTAAGGATGTACAAGTAATACAGGAGAGCAAAAAAAATCTTGAAAAAGACAACAAAGCTGAAGAACTCATATTTCTTGATTTCATACCTTACAACAAAGATACAATATTCAAGACAATGTGGTACTGATATAAGGATAGGCCTATAGCTCAAGGAAATAGAACTGAGTGTCCAGAAATAAATCCTTACGTTTACAGTTAACTGGTTTTTAATAAGGTTGCTCAGACAAACTAAAAGGAGAAGAGAAGTCTTTTCAACAAATAGTGCTGGGACAACTGGATATCCACGTGGAAAAGGATGAAGTTGGACCCTTCACAATACAGAAAAATTAACTCAACTGGGTCATGGACCTGAATATCAGAAATAAAACTACAAAATTCTTAAAAGTAAACATGGTATTAAATCTTCATGTCTTTGAGTTAGGCAAACCTTTCTTAGATATGATACCAAAAGTATAAATGAAAAGAGAATAACTACATGAACTGGACTTCATCAAGTTTAAAATCTTTTTGCTTCAAAAGCACCATCAAGAAAATAAAAAGACAATCCACAGACTAGGAGAAAATATTTGGAAATTACATCTCTGATAAAGGACTTATAACCAAAATATATAAAAGTTATTATAACTCATTGGTAAAAAAACAAATAACATAATTTAAAAAAGGGCAAAAGATCTGAATGCACATTTATCTCTTAAGAATATATTCAAGAAAAATGAAAATATATTCCCACACAAAAACTTGTACACAAATATTCGTAACAGAATTATTCACAGTAGCCAAAAAGTAGGAAAAAAAAACCAATTTCCAACAAACACATGAAAGAATGCTCAATATCACTAATCATTAGAGAAATGCAAATCAAAACTACAATGAGGTATCACTTCACACCAGTCAGAACGGCCATCATCAAAAAATCTACAAACAATAAATGCTGGAGAAGGTGTGGAGAAAAGGGAACCCTCTTGCACTGTTGGTGGGAATGTAAATTGATACAGCCACTATGGAGAACAGTATGGAGGTTCCTTAAAAAACTAAAAATAGAACGACCATATGACCCAGCAATTCCACTACTGGGCATATATCCTGAGAAAACCATAATTCAAAAAGAGTCATGTACCCCAATGTTCATTGCAGCTCGATTTACAATAGCCAGGACATGGAAGCAACCTAAGTGTCCATCGACAGATGAAAGGATAAAGAAGATGTGGCACATATATACGATGGAATATTACTCAGCCATAAAAAGAAACGAAATTGAGTTATTTGTAGTGAGGTAGATGGACCTAGAGTCTGTCATACAGAGTGAAGTAAGCCAGAAAGAGAAAAACAAAAACTGTATGCTAACACATATATATGGAATCTAAAAAAAGAAAAAGTGGTTCTGAAGAACCTAGGGGCAGGACAGGAGTAAGCATGCAGACTTAGAGAAAGGACTTGAAGACATGGGGGCGGGGGAAGGGTAAGCTGAGAAGAAGTGAGAGAGTGGCATGGACATATATACACTACCAAATGTAAAATAGATAGCTAGTGGGAAGCAGCCGCATAGCACAGGGAAAGCAGCTCGGTGCTGTGTGTTTACCTAGAGGGGTGGGATGGGGAGGGTGGGAGGGAGAACAAGAGGGAGGGGATATGGGGATATATGTATATGTATAGCTGCTTCACTTTGTTATAAAGCAGAAACTAACACACCATCGTAAAGCAATTATACTCCAATAAAGATGTTAAAAAGAAAAAACCAAATATCCATCAACAGATAAATGAATAAACAAATGTGGTATATCCATACAATGGAATATTATTTAGCCAGGAAAGAATGATACACTGAAACACGCTACGGTATGAATTAACCTTGAAAATATTATTCTATGTGAAAGGTGCCAGTAACAAATACCACACTGATTTGCTTCACTTACTTAAAATGTCCAGAATAGACAAAAACAAAAGAGTATAAATTAGATTAGTGGTTGCCATGGACTGAGTAGAAGGTAGTTAAAAGTGACTGCTACAGGATATGAAATTTCTTTCAAGTGATGTGAATGTTCTGGAATTAGATAGTGATTAGTGTTGCACAGCTCTGTAAATATACTAAAAAAACACTTAATTGTACTTTTTTATTTTATTTTTTTTTTGTTGCGGTACGCGGGCCTCTCACTGCCGTGGCCTCTCCCGTTGCGGAGCACAGGCTCCGGACGCGCAGGCTCAGCGGCCATGGGTCACGGGCCCAGCCGCTCCACAGCATGTGGGATCTTCCCGGACCGGGACACAAACCCGTGTCCCCTGCATCGGCAGGAGGACTCTCAACCACTGCGCCACCAGGGAAGCCCTGAATTGTACTTTTAAAAGGTAAATTTTATGGTGTGTGAATTGTATCTCAATAGAGCTGGTATAGAAAGAAAAGAGAACACCAAGAGACATGGGGATGGCAGTGTCATATGCTGTGAATTACCATTTATATAAGGAATGAGAAACATCTATGGGATTTAGCAACTGAAGTCTTTGATGAATTGGCTAATTACATAGTGGAGAGGTGGGGCAAAGCAAATTTGATTCATTAACTGATACTTACAAATTGCACATTACATGTTGGTGTATACCATTCAGATGCGGAATGAATGAAGGGAAGAAAGGGAAGGGTAATGGCTAGAATTGAAAATGGAGGATGAGAAAGGAGGAAACTGGAAGAATAGACAATGTTTAAAGAAGTCTGACTTCAGAGGGCAGAAAAAAATATGTCACTATTTGAAAGGAGACATAAAGATTTAGGTTTCTTCGTAGTTTGTTAATCTGAGAGAAACTTCAGTATCTTAACATGGGTGAACTGAACTCTACTGCTGATGGGAACAGTTCATGGGAGAAAGAGGAGTGAGGTTGATGACACATGAGGAGTTGCTAAATGGACAAAGTACTGGAGAAGTTCACCAGAACTCTGATGAAGGAATTATCTTTAGAGAATAAGGAAGAGACATAAACAAATGTTTTCTGTGATAGGAGGAACACAGGACAGAGGATGGATAGGCAGCTTATCTTGAAGACTTGTGGGAGAATGCTGAAGGAATTCCCCTGTGCTGCCTTCTATTATAAAGGAGGGTTTATCTGTGGAGAGCCAAGAAAGAACTGATGGAGCTTCCAGACCAAGAGGAGGTGGTGAAATAGCTGCAAAGGAGGAAGCCTGAGAGTAGCAGTGTGATTGGAAACATGAAACACTGCTTTCCGTGTTGAGGGCTAAAGTGAGGTTTGGGACTATGAATTTACTGTAGCTTCAGTCCACAGGACTGGGCAATTATTTATTCTCCCTGTGTTCAGCAGCAGAGTTCAGATGGCAACACCAATAAGGAAGATCTTTGGATTTCTTCAGGATAGTTTCCCCAGAGAGGTCAGTGAATGTTCCATGGTGAAGGAAATGAAAATAGTTTCTGGATAAAGGAAGCCTTTAAAGTGGCCATCCAGAATCTAAGGTGGGGAAGGAAGAAGGAAGTGAAGTCTGGGCATGACTGACAGGGAGAAACTAGAGGGCTCAAAGAACTGGAGGTGTTTCCTGCCCCTTTCCTGATATGTTTTTATCTCCCCTCACCCCTCTTCCCACCAGCCTTCTCCTCCTATTTGTCCTTCTTAAAGAGATGTTTATTTAAAATTGCTTTTCTGCTCAGTCAGTTATATTCTTGATGGATGAGTTCATCGGTTCTTGGAGAACCTTTAACATACTGGCAACTGGATGAGAGTTAGGCCAATTTAGGATACTACATGGTCAACTCAATGGCTAAGCATGAACAGAGGTGTCTTATTAGATCTTCACAACAACTGTCCCATGAGTGAGGGAAAGAGAAGAATCTACTTCAGTGTCCCAGGGGACATTTGAAGGACGTTCCAAGTAGAGGGTTGGAATACAAAGCCTGTAATTGTCTGGCTCTTCTCCATTCCTTGCTGACAGAAAATTTAATATATAAGTGGGAATGCATACATTCAATGCAGTAAAGAGCCCTACTTCTTTGGAAGGGTGATATTAATCATAGAAAACACTTAAAACCATAATCCACCACACATTTTAAATATAATTATTACTTTATCAGTGTAGTTCTTCCTTGGTTTTCTAGGCCATCTTTTCAATATATTCAGTCATTGCCCCTCCTCCCTGCAAGCATTTTCTTTAAATTATGGCCCAAATATGAGCTAGGCAACATCCCACATGTGATATGAGAAGCATCACTACTTTCAAGGGCCTTGAAATCCAACTGGGAATACAAAATATATCTGCATAAATGCATGTTTTAGTATATAACATATGTCATGTTGGAACGAGTTAATTATTTATGCTAACTTTTTAATTAACTTTCATGTGATGACACAGTTTTCCTAGCAAATTCATTTGAACATCTGTTCCTTCTAGTAATTTAGAGATCAACACAGTTTTACTTAACATTATTATATCCAGCCAATATTTAGATAAAAATTTCAACTAGTCTCTGAAAATTTGATGGCAGTAACTGTGCCACTTGGGTCTCTCCAAACTTAGTGTCCATGCTTAGCAAACATTTGCTGATTTTAACTGAAATGTTAAACCAAGACAAATCATCTTAGCACAAAGGGATATCTATATTGGCTTCATATATAGACCTGCTAACTTTCTAGTGCTGAGACACAGAAATCTTCACTGCCTAATATCTTTGTGATTCTAAGCAAGTCATGGAAGTCCTGGGTATCAGTTTGCTTCCTTGTTAAATGGGGATAATATTGATATTTTCTGCTCTTCTTACCTTACAGGGGTGCTCTGAGGATGAACTAAGATCAGTGAAAATTTTATGAATCCTGGTAAATACGCAACAGCTGTAAGAGGCTCTGGACAGTGTCATTTCCCCAGCATAAATTATTATTCTACAGTTTCATAGGCCTGTTATGATCTTTCACAAACTATTATTTTATAGGTAAAACCAAACAGTATTCCAAGAGGATGCTGAACACACATGCACACGCATATACACATATGCACGTGAACAAACGCTTTATTCAGGGAAGCCGAGAGATCAAGGAATCAAATATCTTCACCCCGATATGGATGCATCGAAAGAGAATACGAGGTGGATCTAATCACTGGTGACTATTACTGGTTGATCATGTGGGGAAAAAAGATCCCCTTGAATGTTTTTATTCAGATACTACCTTTAAACTGTGGAGCAGAAGACAATTAGTAAAGATCAACTTTAAATGAGGATTTCTCAACCCATGCAATTTGGGTCTGGACATTTATCTCTTGGGAGGCGATAAGAGGCTGCCTTGTGTACTGTAGGATGCTGAGTGGCATCCCTGCCCTCTACCCCCCGGATGCCAATAGCACACTGCCCTCTCCCCAAGTATGACAACCCAAAATGCCTCCAGATGTTGTCAAATGTCCACCGGGAGGAGAGTGGACAACTTGTTGTTGACAACTACTGCTTTAAATGATACAAACCAAAACATTCACGCAGTACTTTGCAAAGCTCTTTTAAACAGATTATATACTAAATTCCCCATTAAGACTTTGAGAAAGTAAATGACTTGCCCAAGATCACACAGCTGGGGATCATGGGAAGCCAGGACTCAAGCTTAGTCCCCTGGTGTCTCAAATTCATGCCGATGTCACAGCTCATCTTAGACAGAGACTTGGAAGAGATGTAGTGTCCTCAACAAGAAATCTACTTCCTAGTTCCTCACAGACGGGTGAAGGGACTTCCTGAAGAGAAAAACATGCCAGGCCCTCTTTCCTTCTCTTACTCATTCCCACTCTTACCCATTCTTCCCTGATTAATGAGACAGTAGGAGTCTGGCTTCTGATGAGCCTTGTTATTCTACTGGACAATTAGGGTGTTAAAAATTGCTGTTTCCATCTGGCCTGGAAGTTCCCCCTCTTTTGGATTAACTTAATCTTAGGATATGCTTGCTCTTCCCAGCTGTTGCTGTCATGTGGTAAGTTCTGAAGTGGGTTTTGTTCCCTATGGGACACTTGAGTCTATTTTTCAACTGGGCCAAAGCTAGGAAGTCGTGTGACCAACTTATCCCAGTTTGTCTGGGACTTTCCTGATTTTATCATTAAAAGTCCCCAATCCCAGGAATCCTTCAGTCCAGAGGTAGAAATATATCCCCTATGTAACTGACTGGTGCTCTCAGAAACCTGGAAAACTTAGGAGGTGAAAATAGAGTCTTCAAGTGGCATAGAACAATCGATTCCCTGACATTAGCCCAGAAAGAGAGTCTTGGAAGGGAACAATCACTTATTTTTAATAAAGTATACTTAAATGCAGAAAGAGAGAGAGATGGAAATGTCTGAATATGTTGACATGGTGGCATGTTGGCATGACTTGTATGGATAGATGAGTGATTTCTTTAATGTAGATTCTAACTTAGAGTCTAAAATATTTATATATTTTATTCTCATAATACGTCATAATATCTAAAAAATAAATATCAATAGCTTCAGTTTATAGGCAAGAAGGTCAAGACTCATTTGAATAAGTCCTTTGAATAAGTCCTTTGAGAAGACACAGAGATTTAATGGCATAATTGGAATTTGAACCCAGATCTGTTTGATTGTAATCTCTCCTCTCTCCCATCTCACTTCTTTCCCTCCTCTATACCTGACATAGAAATTTTCATTATTGAAACGTAATAGGCAGCTATTAGTGCTCCCTAAATTGCTCTGAGGAAAATAACAAATCATGAATAGGTTTTCTACTTAATTCAATTCACATTCAATTAATTTTTTTTTTTTTTTTTTTTTTTTTTTGCGGTACGCAGGCCTCTCACTGCTGTGGCCTCTCCCGTTGCAGAGCACAGGCTCCGGACGCGCAGGCTCAGCGGCCATGGCTCACGGGCTCAGCCGCTCCGCGACATGTGGGATCTTCCCGGACCGGGGCACAAACCCGTGTCCCCTGCATTGGCAGGCGGACTCTCAACCACTGCACCACTAGGGAAGCCCTCAATTAATATTTATCGAGGGTCTTCAGAGGACTGGAAACTGCACAGTATTCTTAATGAGGTGAAGTTTGAAAATTCTAATCTTTCCTGGTATAAGAAAGTTTGAAGGTTTTTTTTTCCCTGCTTTTGGGAGACTCTCCTTCTCTCAGTGAACATCAAAGTGCATTCAAGGGCAAAAGAGCTTCTTTTCTGTTATCTAAAATACTTACGGTATTTTATGGTGGGGCTATTAATGCATTATTAATCCAGCCAGCTCTAATACTTCCAGGCAGATGTGTGACATGCTTAGAGCACATCTGCTGAGTTTCCCACTGCATTCAGGCACTATAACTTCTGTTTTCAGGAAGCAAGAGTCCAATACGGAGGGTGGGAATACTGGTGACTTGAACCTGAGCTGCAGTTCCCTCTATGTTAGCCTTTTTATATTTCAATTTTCCAAGAACCTTTGGAGAACAAGGGAAACAGTGGGACTGGATTCTAATTTCCATGATAACCAACCCTGAATCTCTCTCATCTGTTTCTTATTTATTGCTTCACTCATTCAATAAATATAATGGAGGTAGGGAAAGGGGACATAATGAGAAGCATAGTCCTTGCTCTAACAGAGCAGACAATCTGGTGAGGCAAATAAAGAAATAAAAACATGGACATAGGAAAGAAGGTATAACAAGATCTGTGCAGCCTGTGGTGGAAGTACATAGGATGCCACCTAAATCTGGATAACGACAATCAGGGGAGTCACCCTGTAGCGGTGACATCCATGGCAGCCTATCTACAGGTGAAGGATAAAGAGGAATTATTGAGGTGGGGTGCATTGGGGATGGAGCACAATCAGATTGAAGGACCAGCACATGCTAAGTTACAAGGTCATGGGAAAACTATGCCACTTAGTAGAAGCAGGAGAAACTTACCCTGAGTAGAGAATAAAGTATATTTTAAAAAGGGGCAAGGGGTGAGGCTGGACGAGGACACAGGACGGGAATAGGAAAGATTTGTTTTGCATGTAAAAGGGGCTATGCGACTGAAGAGTTTAGGTAAGGGTGAGGTCAGGGACCAGTGTTGCTTTTAAGAAATATCCCACATGCTTCATTGTGGAAGATGAGTGGGTAAGAATACCTACTTTAGATGAGAAAGAAAATTGCTTTGGACCAGGGCACTGTTGCCAGGATAGAGAGAAGAAAGCAGATATTAAAAAAATTTCTGGGGGCTTCCCTGGTGGCGCAGTGGTTGAGAGTCCACCTGCCAATGCAGGGGACATGGGTTCGTGGCCCGGTCCGGGAAGATCCCACATGCCACAGAGCGGCTGGGCCTGTGAGCCATGGCCGCTGAGCCTGCGCGTCCGGAGCCTGTGCTCCACAAAGGGAGAGGCCACAACAGTGAGAGGCCCGTGTACCGCAAAAAAAAAAAAAAAAAATTCAATTGAGAGAAAGAGCCATTTTTTAGACAAGGAAAAGTGAGGCCAGTGGATATAAACTGTCTTGTCATACACAGACCTCATAAGAGGGATGTCATATAAAACCGCAGTACAGGGCAGAGATTTTGGAGATGGACAAAAATTCAATCTCAGCTCGGCCACTTACTAGATGTGTGACCTTGGATGAGTTACTGCAACTCTGTGTGCCTCAGTTTCCTCATGTGTAAAATAAGGATAATAATGTAACTACCTCATAGTGTCATTTCAAGAATTAAAAGGAATGGCATATAAAGCACTTAGACCAGTAATCAGCACATAGTAGATACTCAATAAATAATCACTATGATTGGGACTTCCCTGGTGGCACAGTGGTTAAGAATCCGCCTGCCAACAGAGGGGACACAGGTTCGACCCTTGGTCTGGGAAGATCCCACATGCCGTGGAGCAACTAAGCCCGTCTGCCACAGCTACTGAGCCCGTGAGCCACAACTACTGAGCCCGTGTGCCCCAACTACTGACGCCCGTGTGCCTAGAGCCTGTACTGCGCAACAAGAGAAGCCACTGCAATGAGAAGGCTGTGCATCGCAATGAAGAGTAGCCCGCACTTGCCGCAACTAGAGAAAGCCCGTGCACAGCAACGAAGACCCAACACAGACAAAAATTAATTAAGTAAATTAAAAAAAAATCACTATGATCATCATCATATCTTTTCCTTCTCTCACCCTAACGTGGCCTCAGATATGAGAGAGTCCAGTACTGACCTAAGTGGATGGGCTATTTTGAATACACCGTGTGCTCCTTCTACTCCACTCTTCACCCTCTCCCAGTGGGAAGCATGGAAGTGCCAAGTTCTGCACCTCAGGTAGGGCTCCCCCTGGGACTTGTGGTGACTCTCTGCTTACATACAGATGGAACCAAAATCTGGTGTTGCGTCATTACCATTTGCCTGGGCAAGACCAGAGACACACCTGGTTCTCTTTGAAGCTGGTTTTAGTTTTGACTAAAGACAGAGTGAAGACGGTACCCAGGAGGACATGAGTGGTGTCATGTCACCAACAAGAAGCGTGAATCACTCCTCTGGGGGATGAATTGGGATAAAATGAAACCACGCAGAGATAAGGTGGGCACAGGGAAGCAGGGCTTGTCGTCCCCGTGCCTCCTAGCCTAGTCCCCAAGGCACCACGAGGTTTATTTAAGGATCCTCCCCTGTCTTACTGCCGTTACAGACCTTGAGATAGAGGAAGAGAAAGGACTGAAGCATGTCAGCCTGGGAAGACTCTAAAGGACCGTGTCATTCAACGACCCTCCTCTATTTTCAGATGTGGGACTGAGGCCCAACGAAAATAAGGAGCTTTCTCAAGGCCTTACATCAATTTCATGATTAAAAAAAATTAAAAACTGCTTTCTCCTTGAATAAAAACAATGAACTGTACCTGATATACACCAGCTTCTCTTAGCAATTCATCTACTTTCCCTTGCAGTATATTTCTTTCTTGCCTGGTTGTGCAAATATGCACACATTTTTCTTCTTCTCACCAGTAGCCTGGCAGGGGCGGGGTGAGGTTCACTCTTTCACAACTGCATTATACACAGTGCCAAACACAGAACTTTGCACCTAGCAAATTCTCAATAATTACTAATTATTAGTAACGGGGAACAGATGCATCAATTAGAATGCTGCCTAAGCCACACGAAGTTCACATTTGAAGAAAGTACACCTGAGAACATGCCTCCTAAATAGAACCAAGAGCACTGTATTAATCACTTCATCCATATTATTTTATTTAAACCCCACTGGGAATTTAGGGAGTCTCCCAAGTTCTGAAGTTGTGTAACCAAGGTACACAAAGGACTGGGCTGATAGAGAGCAAAATGTTGGCTTTATTACTGAAAGAGCTGTTTAAGAATGGACAGTGGAGTTCTTTCAGAATTAGACAGAGGCATCCACCTGGTCACAGAAGCCCTGGATATCCCCAGGCCTCTCGGGCATGTGCAGGACCATTACTGCCTAGTTTACTGCATGACAGAGGGCAAACCAGATCACAGGTTCTCAGAAGACAGGAAGATTCTAAAGAGGAAAGGAATGGTGCTGAACTATGAATTCCTTGTTCTTCATCCCAATTACACAAATGGGGGGGGGCAGTGAGAACCTACAAGTAAGTGTTTGCTTATGGGCCTCCTTCCACATGGAAACACACAACCCTCGCCCTAACAACGTTCCCAACTATCATAGGAAATAGGTGCAATTAATTTGCCTCTTTTACAAACGAGAAAGCTGAGACTCAGAGAGTGAGGGACTTACTCTAGGACACATGGCAAGTAAACAACTGGGCCAGATTCGAAAGCAGGACTGTCAGCAGGTCCCAAAGGTCTAGACAATAGGCTGTATTACATCATTGCCTCTTTCTCAAAGGTGGTCATTCCAATTCCCTGTGTCAGTAAAAGAAAAAAACACCTTAAAGGATGCGGATTCGTTAACTCACTACCTGTAACCATGGGGTCATTGTGCGGGCATTTGAATGGAGACTGATGTGGGCAGCGTATTGGCAGGACTTTGCTGTTTGAAGTGCAGGAGGGGCTTTTCTTTGTAGCTGAGGAGAGACAGAGAATGTAAATTGTGAAATCAAGGAGACTGACTGACAACACTCGCCCAGAGGGGGTGTGCCCTTATTATGTGTTACTGAACCAGATGATCTAGGTGAAAACTCTTCCACTAAGAGTCTTCTTCTCTGACTCACCTTAAAAGTAATATTAGTGCTTTGTGCAGAAAAAATAAGTAGAAAGCAATACATTTTTTGAATGTTTAGGAGTCAGGAGTTATAACTAAACAATCTGCCTGACATTTTCAATACTTTTCTGAAAATATTCTCTGCCCATAAGAAAGCAGGAACATAAGAACCTCAGTTCTCTGTTCATGTCATCCAGTGTTACATCTGCTAGAACAGAACACAATACAGTTCCAGCCAGAAGGGGGCAAGCATATGGCTCCTTACGTCAAAAGACTCATGGGACCCTAGGAAATGCATTTCACCTTTCAGAGCTGCTTTTCCCTCATTGGGAAAATCAGATGATTTCTACCTTAACCACTCATATTGAAAACCATGTTTCCAAAACAGCAGGTTGAACTGTGGAGCAAGGCAGCACTAAATGCACAGACCTTGGAGGTGAGTAGGCTTCCTGGCCATGCACTTATTAGTGGTTTGACCTTGGGTGGTCATCCAGCCTGATGGAACCTCAGATTCACCATATGGAAAGTGTGGATAGTAATTCTTGCCCTCTCCCTTCTTCTGGGGATGCATGAAAACAATGTAAACAAAAATATTTTGCACAGTGCTTGACACACAATAAATGCTCACTAAATGGTGCCTGATTTCATTATTATGGTAATATTAGACACTATTATTGTCTGGTCCCTAGTAAATATGCATTTATGGAGTAGTATAAACAGAGAGACTTTACGAGGAGGAAGCTCACAAATCTAATTTTAAAAAGCATTTTAGAGATACTGAAGAGGACACCACATATTACATCACACATAAATTCTCCAGTGAGGACCCAGGAAAGAAACTGAGTTCAGCTTTAAAACCAGCAAATAACTGTTTTCTCTTGAGAAACGGTATTCGAATCTTGTGACTGACTGCACTTCCGTTTTCAATGGTAGGAATCTCACATTTAAAGTAGAACAGAGAAACCTTCAAGATGGTGGAAGAGTAAGACGCGATCACCTTCCTCCCCACAAATACATCAGAAATACAACTACATGCGGAGCAACTCCTACAGAACACCTACTGAACGCTGGCAGACGACCTCAGATCTCCCAAAAGGCAAGAAACTCCCCACATACCTGGGAAGGGCAAAAGAAAAAGAAAACACAGAGACAAAAGAACAGGGATGGGACATGCACCTCTGGGAGGGAGCTGTGAAGGAGGAAAAGTTTCCACACACTAGGAAGCCCCTTCACTGGTGGAGACGGGGGGTGGCGGGGGGCGGGGGGGAAGCTTCGGAGGCACGGAGGAGAGCACAGCAACAGGGGTGCGGAGGGCGAAGCGGAGAGATTCCCGTACAGACGATCGGTGCCGACCAGCACTCACCAGCCCGAGAGGCTTGTCTGTTCACCCGCCGGGGCAGGTGACGGCTGGGAGCTGCGGCTCAGGCTTCGGAGATCAGAACCCAGGGAGAGGACTGGGGTTGGCTGCGTGAACACAACCTGAAGGGGTTAGTGCGCCACAGCTAGCCGGGAGGGAGTCTGGGAAAAAGTGTGGACCTGCCTAAGAGGCAAGAGACCATCGTTTCGGGATGCGCAAGGAGAAGGGGTTCAGAGCACCGCCTAAACGAGCTCCAGAGATGGGCGTGAGCCGCGGCTATCGGTGCAGACCCCAGAGACGGGCATGAAACGCTAAGGCTGCTGTTGCAGCCACCAAGAAGCCTGTGTTCGAGCACAGGTCACTCTCCACACCTCCCCTCCCAGAAGCCTGTGCAGGCCGCCACTGCCAGGGGCCCGTGATCCAGGGATAACTTCCCCGGGAGAAAGCACGGCGTGCCTCAGGCTGGTGCAATGTCATGCTGGCCGCTGCCACCACAGTCTCGCCCGGCATCTGTACCCCTCCCTCCCCCCGGCCTGAGTGAGCCAGAGCCCCCGTATCAGCTGCTCCTTTAACCCCGTCCTGTCTGAGGGAAGAACAGAGGTCCTCAGGCAACCTATACGCAGAGGCAACACTAAATCCAAAGCTGAACCCCAGGACCTGTGAGAACAAAGTAGAGAAAGGGAAATTTCTCCCAGAGCCTCAGGGGCAGCGGATTAAATCTCCACAATCAACTTGATGTACCTGCATCTGTGGAATACCTGAACAGACAACAAATCATCCCAAAATTGAGGCGGTGGACTTTGGGAGCAATGATATATATATTTTTTTCCTTTTTCTATTTTTATGAGTGTGTGTATCTGTATGCTTCTTTGTGTGATTTTGTCTGTATAGCTTTGCTTTTACCATTTGGCCTAAGGTTCTATCTGCCTGTCTTTTGTTTGTTTGTTTTTTTAGTATAGTTTTAAGAACTTGTTATCATTGGTGGATTTGTTTTTGGGTTTGGTTGCTCTCTTCTTTCTTGCTTTCCTTTTTTTTCTTCTTTTTTATTACATTTTACTTTTTTCTTTTAATAATTAATTTTTATTATAACAACTTTATTTCATTTTATTTTATTTTTTTCTTACTTTCATTATTTTTTTCTACCTTTTCTTCTGAGCCGTGTGGCTGGCAGGGTCTTGGTGCTCTGGCTGGGTGTCACACCTGTGCCTCTGAGGTGGGAGAGCCAAGTTCAGCACACGGGGCCACCAGAGACCTCCCAGCTCCATGTAATATCAAACGGCAAAAAGTCTCCCAGAGATCTCCATCTCAACTCTAAGACCCAGCTCCACTCAACGACCAGCAAGCTTCAGTGCTGGACACCCTATACCAAACAACTAGCAAGCCAGAAACACAACCCCACGCATTAGCAGAGAGGCTGCTTAAAATAATAATAAGGTCAGAGACACCCCAAAACACACCACTGGACGTAGTCCTGCCCACCAGAAAGACAAGATCCAGCCTCATCTACCAGAACACAGTCACCAGTCCCCTCAACCAAGAAGCCTAGACAACCCACTGAACCAACCTTAGCCACTGGGGACAGACACCAAAAACAACGGGAACTACGAACCTGCAGCCTGTGAAAACGAGACACCAAACATAGTAAGTTAAGCAAAATGAGGAGACACACAAACACATAGCAGATGAAGGAGCAAGGTAAAAACCCACCAGACCAAACAAATGAGGAGGAAATAGGCAGGCTACCTGAAAAAGAATTCAGAGGAATGATAGTAAAGATGATCCAAAATCATGGAAATAGAATGGAGAAAATACAACAAATGTTTAACAAGCACCCAGAAGAACTAAAGAGCAAACAAACAATGATGAACAACACAATAAATTAAATTAAAAATTCTCTAGAAGGAATCAACAGCAGAAAAACTGAGGCAGAAGAACGGATAAGTGACCTGGAAGATAAAATAGTGGAAATTATGACTGCAGAGCAGAATAAAGAAAAAAGAATGAAAAGAATTGAGGACAGTCTCTGAGACGTCTGGGACAACATTAAACACACCAACATTCAAATTATCGGGCTCCCAGAAGAAGAAGACAAACAGAAAGGGACTGAGAAAATATTTGAAGAGATTATAGTTGAAAACTTCCCTAATATGGGAAAGGATAAAGTTAATCAAGTCCAGGAAGCACAGAGAGTCCCATACAGGATAAATCCAAGGAGAATCCCACCAAGACACATATTAATCAAATTATCAAAAATTAAACACAAATAAAAAATATTAAAAGCAACGAGAGAACAAATAACATACAAGGGAATCTGCATAAGGTTAACAGCTGATCTTTCAGCAGAAACTCTGCAAGCCAGAAGGGAGTGGCAGGACATATTTAAAGTGATGATAGGGAAAAACCTACAACCAAGATTACTCTACCCAGCAAGGATCTCATTCAGATTCAACAGAGAAATTAAAACCTTTACAGACAAGCAAATGCTAAGGGAATTCAGCACCACCAAACCAGCTTTACAACAAATGCTAAAGGAACTACTCTAGGCAGGAAACACAAGAGAAGCAAAGACCTACAATAACAAACCCAAAACAATTAAGGAAATGGTAATAGGAACATACATATTGTTAATTACCTTAAATGTAAATGGATTAACTATTCCCACCAAAAGACACAGACTGGATGAACGGATACAAAAACAAGACCCATGTATATGCTGTCGACAAGAGACCCACTTCAGACCTAGGGACACATACAGACTGAAAGTGAAGGGATGGAAAAGGATATTCCATGCAAATGGAAAACAAAAGAAAGCTGGAGTAGCAATTCTCATATCAGACAAGACAGACGTTAAAATAAAGACTATTACAAGAGACAAAGAAGGACACTACATAATGATTGAGGGATCAATCCAAGAAGAAGATATAACAATGGTAAATATTTATGCACCCAACATAGGAGCACCTCAATACATAAGGCAAATGCTAACAGCCATAAAAGGGGAAATCGACAGTAACACAATCATACTAGGGTACTTTAACACCCCACTTTCACCACAGGACAGATCATACAAAATGAAAATAAATAAGAAAACACAAGCTTTAAATGACACATTAAACAAGATGGACAATTATATAAATATAATTGATATTTATAGGACATTCCATCCCAAAACAACAGAATACACTTTCTTCTCAAGTGCTCATGGAACATTCTCCAGGATAGATCATATCTTGGGTCACAAATCAAGCCTCAGTAAATTTAAGAAAACTGAAATCATATCAAGTATCTTTTCCTACCACAACACTGTGAGACTAGATATCAGTTACAGGAAAAAATCTGTAAAAAATACAAACACATGGAGGCTAAACAATACACCACTTAATAACCAAGAGATCACTGAAGAAATCAAGAGGAAATAAAAAAATATCTAGAAACAAATAACAATGAAAACATGACGACCCAAAACCTATGGGATGCAGCAAAAGCAGTTCTAGGAGGGAAGTTTATAGCAATACAATTCTACCTCAAGAAACAAGAAACATCTCAAATAAACCACCTAACCTTACACCTAAACCAGTCAGAGAAAGAAGAACAAAAGAACCCCAAAGTTAGCAGAAGGAAAGAAATCATAAAGATCAGATCAGAAATAAATGAAAAAGAAATGAAGGAAACAATAGCAAAGATCAATAAAACTAAAAGCTGGTTCTTTGAGAAGATAAACAAAATAGATAAACCACTAGCCAGACTCATCAAGAAAAAAAGGGAGAAGACTCAAATCAATAGAATTAGAAGTGAAAAAGAACAAATGACACTGCAGAAATACAAAGGATCATGAGATATTACTACAGGCAACTATATGCCAATAAAGTAGACAACATGGAAGAAATGGACAAATTCTTAGATAAGCACAACCTTTTGAGACTGAATCAGGAAGAAATAGAAAATATAAACAGACCAATCCCAAGCACTGAAATTGAGACTGTGATTAAAAATCTTCCAACAAACAAACCCCAGGACCAGAGGGCTTCACAGGCGAATTCTATCAAACATTTATAGAACAGCTAACACCTATCCTTCTCAAACTCTTCCAAAATATAGCAGAGGGAGGAACACACCCAAACTCATTCTATGAGACCACCATCAGCCTGATACCAAAACCAGACAAAGGTGACAGAAAGAAAGAAAACTATAGGCCAATATCACTGATGAACACAGATGCAAAAATCCTCAACAAAATACTAGCAAACAGAACCCAACAGCACATTAAAAGGATCATACAGCATGATCAAGTGGGTTTTATCCCAGGAATGCAAGGATTCTTCAATATATGCAAATCAATCTATGTGATACACGATATTAACGAATTGAAGGAGACAAAGCATATGATATTCTCAATAGATGCAGAAAAAGCTTTTGACAAAATTCAATACTCATTTATGATAAAAACCCTCCAGAAAGTAGGCATAGAGGGAACTTACCTCAACATGATAAAGACCATATATGACAAACCCACAGCCAACGTCATTCTCAACGGTGAAAAACTGAAACCATTTTCACTAAGATCAGGAACAAGACAAGATTGCCCACTCTCACCACTATTATTCAACATAGTTTTGGAAGTTTTAGCCACAGCAATCAGAGAAGAAAAAGAAATAAAAGGACTCCAAATCGGAAAAGAAGAAGTAAAGAGCTGTCACTGTTTGCAGGTGACATGATACTATACATAGAGAATCCTAAGGATGCTACCAGAGAACTACTAGAGCTAATCAGTGAATTTGGTAAAGTAGCAGGATACAAAATTAATGCACAGAAATCTCTTGCATTCCTATACACCAATTATGAAAAATCTGAAAGAGAAATTAAGAAAACACTCCTATTTACCACTGCAATAAAAAGAATAAAATACCTAGCAATAAACCTACCTAAGGAGACAAAAGACCTGTATGCAGGAAACTATAAGACACTGATGAAAGAAATTAAAGATGATACAAACAGATGGAGAGATATACCATGTTTTTGGAGTGGAAGAACCAACAAAATGACTATGCTACCCTAAGCAATCTACAGATTCAATGGAATCCTTATCAAACTACCAATGGCTTTTTTCACAGAACTAGAACAAAAAATTTCACAATTTGTATGGAAACACAAAAGACCCCGAATAGCCAAAGCAATTCTGAGAAAGTAACACAGAGCTGGAGGAATCAGGCTCCCTGACGTCAGACTATACTACAAAGGTACAGTAATCAAGACAGTATGGTACTGGCACAAAAACAGAAATACAGATCAATGGAACACGATAGAAAGCCCAGAGATAAACCCACACATATATGGTCACCTTATTTTTGATAAAGGAGGCAAGAATATACAATGGAGAAAAGACAGCCTCTTCAATAAGTGGTGCTCAGAAAACTGGACAGCTACACATAAAAGAATCAAATTAGAACGCTCCCTGACACCATATACAAAAATAAACTCCAAATGGATTAAAGACCTAAATGTAAGGCCAGACACTATCAAACTCTTAGAGGAAAACATAGGCAGAACACTCTAGGACATAAATCACAGCAAGATCCTTTTTGACCCACCTCCTAGAGGAATGGAAATAAAAACAAAAATAAACAAATGGGATCTAATGAAACTTAAAGGCTTTTGCACAGCAAAGGAAACCATAACCAAGACGAAAAGACAACCCTCAAAATGGGAGAAAATATTTGCAAATGAAGCAACTGACAAAGGATTAATCTCCAAAATTTACAAGCAGCTCATGCAGCTCAATATCAGAAAAAAAACAACCCAATCCAAAAATGGGCAGAAGACCTAAATAGACATTTCTCCAAAGAAGATATACAGATTGCCAGCAAACACATGAAAGGATGCTCAACATCACTAATCATTAGAGGAATGCACATCAAAACTACAATGAGGTATCATTTCACACCAGTCAGAATGGCCATTATCAAAAAATCTAGAAACAATAAATGTTGGAGAGGGTGTGGAGAAAAGGGAACCCTCTTGCACTGTTGGTGGGAATGTAAACTGATACAGCCACTGTGGAGGACAGTATGGAGATTCCTTAAAAAACTGAAAATAGAACTACCATAAGACACAGCAATCCCACTACTGGGCATATACCCTGAGAAAACCATAACTCAAAAAGAGTCATGTACCACAATGTTCACTGCAGCTCTATTTACAATAACCAGGACACGGAAGCAACCTAAGTGTCCATCAACAGGCGAATGGATAAAGAAGATGTGGCAGGGCTTCCCTGGTGGCGCAGTGGTTGGGAGTCCGCCTGCCGATGCAGGGGACGCTGGTTCGTGCCCCGGTCCGGGAAGATCCCACATGCCGCAGAGCGGCTGGGCCCGTGAGCCATGGCCGCTGAGCCTGCGCGTCCGGAGCCTGTGCTCCGCAACGGGAGAGGCCACAGCAGTGAGAGGCTGCGTACCACAAAAAAACAAACATACAAAAAAGAAGATGTGGCACATATATACAATGGAATATTACTCAGCTATAAAAGGAAATGAAATTGAGTTATTTGTAGTGAGGTGGATGGACCTAGAGTCTGTCAAACAGAGTGAAGTAAGTCAGAAAGAGAAAAACAAATACCGTATGCTAACACATATATATGGAATCTGAAAAAAAAATGGTTCTTAAGAACCTAGGGGCAGGACAGGAATAAGGACACACATGTAGAGAATGGACTTGAGGACACGGTGAGGGGGAATGGTAAGCTGGGACGAAGTGACAGAGTGGCATGGACATATATACACTACCAAATATAAAATAGATAGCTCGTGGCAAGCACCCACATAGCACAGGGAGATCAGCTCGGTGCTTTGTGACCACCTAGAGGGGTGGGATAGGGAGGGTGGGAGGGAGGGAGATGCAAGAGGGAAGACATATGGTGACATATGTATATGTATAGCTGATTCACTTTGTTATAAAGCAGCAACTAAGACACCATTTTAAAGCAATTATACTCCAATAAAACGTTAAAAAAAACTAAATAAGGACAATAAATTAACAGTTGTGTAATTATCCTTTAATCGAGGGCTCATTATACTAGTGAGAACACTGTGGTCCCAAACGATTTATTTTATGTACTTGACACAAGTGGTCTTTTCCTCAAATTTGGGACTCTTTTGTTCCTTGACAAAATACTCTTTTGAAAATCTGTTTCCTTTTTTCTCTTCTGGCTATTTTGCACTTTCATGCCTCCTATATCCCACATTTTTAATGTGCTTTACCCGTATTATCGTATTTAACTCTCCAAGAAATGTTCTGAAGCATAATTTACCATTTTCTTCACTTTATAGAGAAGGAAACTGAGGTTCAAAATGATCTGCCTGTACCTGATATACTAGTCCTTCACACATTCCCTTCACTTTACTCTCCCTCCAAATGACATGATACATTCATGTGGCCATATACATTTATATGCCAACAATAGCATTAGCACCAAACAGTACCAAATTTGTACCTATAGTTCTGAACTACCTCTTGAAAACTGAAGTATTACTTCCAAATGACTATTCAATATCCTACAGACACTCTTAAGTCCGGTATGTTGAGATCTAAATTTAGTACCCCTCATCTGGAAACCATTCCTTTTCCCATAGACTCATTTTTGCCTAAAAGAATCAAATAAATGAAATAAAAATTTCATTGTTCCTGGCACCATGATAGTGCTTTAAATGCATTATCTCATTTAATCCCCACAGTACTTTTATAAGGTAAGTTTACCATTTTCTATAGCTGAGACATGTGTCATTTGCCCAGGGCTACTCATCAAGTACTAGCTGTAGCCAGTCTGATTCTTTAGAAAAGTCATTGAAACAATAGCCTTTAAGCCATGTGGGCTGGAAAACCTTACCTTTCTGTCTTCCTTCTTCTTTTTTGGTCATATCCAATTACTCATCCATACCAGTAATTCATAAACCAGTGGTTCTCCAACTTGGTTATGCATTGAAATCATCTGGGGGGCTTTATAAACTATTGTAAACCCTACAAATTCTGATTCATTTGATTTGGGCTGTGTCCAGGGTAGAAGAATTGTTTAATCTTCCCAGGCAATTTAATGAACAGCTGATTTTAACACTCTAAATGTGCATACCCACATCACCATCATCCATCATTCCCACTTCTCCTGCCCCAGCATTGGTTTCATCATTTCTCCCCAGATTTTGTTAGGCCCCGTATACTAGCATCCTGTCCCCAGTTTGTTTCCTTGCCACCCATCCTCCATGATGAGAATCTGAGTGATCTCAACTAAGCACAGACCTGAAACGCCACTTCCCAGATTAAATCTTGCAATGGCTTCCTATTGCCCTTAGGGAGAAGTCCCAGACCCACCTTCTTCTTCTTCTTCTTTTTTTTACTTTTTATTTTATATATTGGAGTATAGTTGATTAACAATGTTGTGTTAGTTTCAGGTATACAGCAAAGTGATTCAGTTATACATATACACCTTCTCTTTATTGTACCTAAGCTCTTTCCCACTCTACCATGGCTCCATCCTTTGCTTCTGCTGCAACCCTGCCTGGACTATGAAGTCTTCCCTATCCTGTAGGATTAAGTTTAGATGTCCTCTTTCTCTGATGTCTTCCTTGTCTGACTCCATCCTCGTGAAATCAATTGCTCCCTCCTCTGTGCTCCTAAAGCACAAAGCTATTAAAATACTTTTATTTTTGTATTAATGTCATCTTTTCTAGATTGTGATCTCACTGAGGGCAGGGAATATTCTGTTCCTTCTTCTCCCTTAAGGACATAGTACATACTATAACAGAGTTATTGTAAGAATTAAATCATAATAGTTATTGAAAAAATAATATTAATGAAAACTTTCTTTTTTATATATGCCTTCCTTTAATTTTTTTCCTTCCTTTAATTTAAGTAGGATAGCCCCACCCCCATGAGAGATTTCTAAAATTGTATCCCATGGTTGGGAACCAGAAAGAAAAGGAGCTGACTTCTGGATGTCTATACAAATTGTTGTAGTGACCCTGAGAAGGTGAATTAGCCTTTTGACATTACAGTGTTCTATTCTGTAAAATGGAAACAACAACAACAACAACAACAATAATACTTCACAGGGTTGGAGGAGGATTTAATGAGATAATGGATGTAAGATATTAACTTAGTACCTGGCACACAGTAAGTACTCAACAAACTTTTTTTCCTTCTCCATGAAGCTTCCCTTGCCTATATTAAACCTTCCTGATGCCTCCCTTTCCTTACTTGTTGGGATTTATTTACTTAATAAATATTAATGAAGGCCCAGTCTATCATACACACTTCTCTAAAGTGCTTTACATAGAGCAGTGGAAAACCGGCAGAAAAACCTGCACTCGAGGAGCTTACTTTCTAGTGTGGAGAGAGAGAAAGAGAGGAAAACCACAAAACAAATAAGCTGTATGAAATAATAGATGATGGTGAGCATTATGGAGAAAAATAAAGCAAAGGAGGGGGACAGAAAATGCTGGGGTAGGGTTACAATTTTAAGTAGAGTGGTCAATTACATCCCTTCTGAAAAAGTTATATTGAGGTGAAGATCCGAAGGAGTTGGGGAAATCAGCCATGTAGATGTCTAGAGGACAGAATTCCAGGAAGGGGGAAGAGCAAGGAAGCCAGCGGGACTGGAGCGGAGTGAGCGCGCGTGGAGCGGGATGAGTGGGTGATGAGTTCAGGCCGGGACGTGAGACCAGATGGAGCAGGGCCCTGTCGGTCATTTTAAGAACTTTGGATTTCACTCTGAGTGAAATGAGAAGAGTTTGGAGAGTTATAAAGGGGGAACTGATAGGTTTTTCAGGATCACCCTGGACACCAAGTTGAGACCAAGCTTTTAGGGCAAATGCAAAGGGAGGGAGACCACACAGTAATCTGGGTGACAGACAATGGAGGCTTGCAACAGGCTGGTGACCATGGAGATGACCAGGCTGTATTTTGAAGGTAACTCAAACTAGATATCCTGTAATACTGGGTACAGGGTATGAGCGAAATAGAAGGGGTTTCTTGTTGTTGTTGTTCTGAGCAATGGGAAAGATGGAGCTTCCAGAACTGAGATTGGGAGTCCATCACAGGAGTGGGTTTAATGGGTAAGATAAGGAGTTTAATTTTGAAAGTAAGTCTGAGACATCCAAGGAGATATATCAAGTACCTGGTTGTATATACCAATCTGAAGTTCAGAGAAATGATCCAGAATGGAAGGAAAAAGAGCTGTTGGTGTGCAGATGATATCTGAAGCAATGAGAAAGCATGAGATAACACAGGGAGTGAATGTAGACAGAAAACAGAGGCAGTCCAAGGACTGAGTTCTGAGAAACTCCAATATCAAGACACCAGGTTGATAAACAGAAGTCAGCTGAGAGTAAGAAAGAGAGGCAGTGAGGCATCAGCAGAACCAGGAGAGTGTGTACGTCTTGGAAGCCAAGTGAAAAAAGTGTTTCAAGGAGGAGGGGGTGATGAAGTGTATTATAGGCTGCTAATAGGTGATGGACCTCAAAATGAGGGCTGATAATTGACTACTTGGTATAGCCCTGTGGATGTCAATGATAACCTTGATAAGAACAACTTTGAGGGAGATGTGAAGGTGAAAGCTTGATTAGAGGTGAGGGAGGAAAATGGGTGGAGAGCCTATTCACCAGGTGTCAGGAGTTGTGCAAGTTACAGAGCTTCAAATTCTTCATCCCTCCATTTTCTTTCCTTCCTCCCTACTTTACTGCTTCCCTCTCTCCCTCTCTCCCTTCTTTCTGCCCTTCCTTCCTCTTTCCTTGATCTGTAAAGTGGGATAATAATATCTATTTCACAAGAATTTTACAATGTCTTGTGTGGAAAGCATGGTAGTATGTGGCATGTCCTTCATAAAAGGTAGTTCCTTCCTGCCCTTTTAGGATTCTACGTCTTGTGCCCTCAGTGACTGGGATAAGATCTGCCCAAATAGGTGCCCATTAAATGCTCTCTGATGGAGATGAATTAGGTCTACCGTTCTCCACCTGGTCCAGGTACCTGGTTATTTGTTTGGATCAAACAGGAATGCATTCTTGTTGAATGTAAGAATGGAATGCTGGAGGCCACTACTGGCTTTTCAGGAAAGAAGGCTTTTGGCTCGGAACGCCATGGAGCTTCTGACTGTAAATAAGAATTGCAATTCTGCTTGGAAATGGGGATAGAAGGTCTGAGAATAAGTGCACTCTGTCCAGGGCAGCCTCCTGAGGAAATGATTTCCGGAGCGGAGTGCCAAAGTGCTTTCGTAAATGACTCTGGCTCACCCCTTTCCCTATCTCCTGCCCTTGTATATGCAACATTTATACAAATAAACATTTGCAGGAGGCATTTGGGAGGAGGCCAAGGCGGAGCACCCAGCAAAAGAAACAGTAACACCAGAGAACTCAGAACTCCCAAGAAGAATATTCTTTTTCAGAGGAAGGAATTGAAGGACAAGGAAGGGTGGTGGGAGGAGAGGAATGTGTGAGCTTCAGAGCTCCAATTCTTCTCTCGGCTTCTCCTCTCACTCACCACCATGTACCTCACCCTCTTTTCCACTAGAATGCATGATCTTGAGGGAAAGGACCACTTTTTACTCATTTTTGGATTTGGCTTAGTTATCCAGAACGGCATGTTTATCAAGCAACCACTTTGTGCCAGGAACTCTGCTCCTACAGCCACATCTATCGTGCGTTAGATATCGCATAACTAAATAAGCATCCCTTCATCCTTAGAAGTTAGTACTGCATTTGCTCCACTCAGGTTACCAAAAATGTCACCTCCTCATAGAAGTCCCTTCTTCCCCTTGCATGCTTCTCATCTCTTTGGATACCCCTCACTTGTAACTCTGTAATAGAAGCTCCCTGAACACAGAACCTCACTGCCTAGAACAGGGCCTGGCATATAGTAGATATTCAATAAATATGAATATATGATTAGTACTCATTTCATGGTCATCTTAGTCAAGTACTTCTGTCTGTCTCCTTTGCTAGACTGAATTTTTTGATGGAAGCGATGGTGTCATTTTCTTCTTGGTTTCTCCATTTTCTGGCACTTAGAAGGTACTCAGTAAATGTTAATGGGATAAACATACAACCAAAAGTCCCTCATTTTTTATGACTCTCTTTTAAATTATTCTCTACTTTATTAAATATGTAATTTTATTAAATAAATGTGTATTACATAAAATATGGAATAAAGCTGAAAACAGATGAAAAGAGACATATAAAACAAGGGAGGTATAACCATCATGTTCATTATTAGCAACAAATGCTTGCTGCTACATTCACCAATTCCAATGTGTTTATTAAGCACCTACTACGTGTTGACACCATGCAAGGCACTGTAGAAAAGATGGAGATCAAAGCATATAGTCTTTACACTCAAAGTCAAAGGCTAGTGCCCAGATAAGGGTACCAGTGGGGATCATGGAAGAGTATAGTCCAAGTCAGACTGATGTCATCAGAGAAAAACTCCCAGAGGAAGGACCAGGAAAGCTAAAGAATAAGTTGAAATGCGCCATGTATTCAAGTGATAAGTGGCCTGGGATTGGGCAAGGGATAGAGAATGAGGTGAGGAGGGTAGGGAGAAGTTTGCCAGGCAGAGGGAACAGTATTTATCACAGCCTATAAGGAACAGAGTGAAAGGACATTCAGGAAAGTGACAGAAGTTCAAAATGGCCAAAAAAGTAAATGGCCAGTGGCCAGGAGCGGCAGGAGGAGAGAGAGAGAGCACAAGGTTAAGGAAGGCATGTCAAGGAGGGTCGTGTATTTATGAACAGTTCAGACTTTCTTTTCTGAAACTGGATCCTATATTTTCTTCTCACCTTTGATTTTCATAAACACACAGAGGCATGCAGAAGATAAGTAATCCACTGGAAAGCCTAGTGAACCGATGTCCAAAGAGCCTGTCAGATGAAAATCTCTGGTTGCCTGAAGACCTGGACCTAAATCCCAAATCTGCACACTCTTAAATCCAAATCACTGCACTGGCAATGGATATTAGGCAACCTCTCTCCTACCAATTACAATGAACTGGTAATGGATGTCTGGAGTCAATGTTTATAGAAGGATTCTGTGGTTCCACCTGCCTCTATAGGAAAGAGAGCTAGGCTAGATTCAAGCTGTCTGCCTTGGGGGGGTGAGGGGAGAATTCAATCCCACCTGTCACATATCCGGCATTTCCTGTAATCACATTGTGCAACTCCTCACTCACACCACGGAGACCTCTATTTCTTGGTGAATTCTTTCTAAATGATTATGATTCTTCATTTACCCCTTTTCCTTGTTTGAACATTTCCTTACCATGACACACATCAGAGATTTTTCCTAGAAATCCAGAAAACTGCTAGCACGGGCTAGTCTGACTGATGATTGTGAAATTCTCCAAATTCAAAAATGGTTCATTTGAGTCAGGCAAACCAGAAGGAACTCTTACTACTGCCTTCCTCCCATCCCCAGATTTGTGAACTGAAGGGAATTAAGATGATCCAAACACAAATGTCTTAACAGTGATTACCACCTCCAGATGTGCGTTTGTTCACTGCCATAGGAAGCATTTTAATTAACCAAGCCTTAAATTTTGCAAAATATATGGAAGCTAAGATGGCAACCCTCCCACAGGGTTGGGATTTCCATGTAAGGTACTTCTCATATATTTCCTTATTTATCATTTTGATAGCACATTTCATTTAGTAAGTATTTATTAAATAAATGAAGGGATGAATTCATTGATGAAATAGGTAAATAAATGATGGCAGAAAATTAATGACTTTTATCTAGTTCTAATTAAGCTTTTTGAGGAAAGGACCCAAGAATATTTCATCTTCATCCTTCCATGGAGCTTATCATAGTATCTGACACATAATGGTTTCTCAGTAAATGCAGATACTATGGACTATAGTCCATAAGTACAGAATACATATATACGTGTGTATGCACACACACACTTCATAGAGCCCACCACAGCACATTCCTCAGTAAGAATAGATCGAACAATGCATGTTCAGTGCATATTTTATACCATTTTCAGGATTCAGGTTTCTCCACAAGTGGTTCATGAACGATTTGTATCAAAATATAAAAATTAAGTAGGAATAATTCTTGGTCCCCATTCCAAGATCAGTCACGGGCATTTTTAACAAGTTCTTAAGAGGTTCTGGATGTACAACCATTAGAGAATCACTTTCTAAACCAAGAGCTACTTGAGAGCAGGACCTGGGTTTATGCATCTTTGATGCTCTCAAGTGCAATGCAACTTAAGGCCCAGCACACAGTGGGCTTTACTTATTGAATGAAGGAGCTTTCAGGGCAAGTTCTTACCAGATGTGATGACTGTCAAACTGGTGACATTTC
This sequence comes from Lagenorhynchus albirostris, assembly GCF_949774975.1. NCBI lineage: Eukaryota > Metazoa > Chordata > Mammalia > Artiodactyla > Delphinidae > Lagenorhynchus > Lagenorhynchus albirostris. Next base: position 18,449,918 of record NC_083101.1, read on the forward strand.
AAATCAAGCTAATTGAAAAACAGATGATCCCACAAGGGTCAAATTGTGTACCACAGTTGTTTTCTCCAACATGCTTCTGGAAGTTAAGAGGAGTGCCTCAAGCTTTGTGGAACCGTGGGTTCCAACACGCCCTACTATCTGAGACTGGATTTAAGGCATGTGCTACCAGCGTTGTTAGTGCAAATGTCTGAACTCAGCAGTACTACCTAATAAACTGACTCTGATCAGATTCTTTGGAAACAGACTCTGGCAGAGATTTGCATGTCCACATGTTTATTAGAAAGTGCTTTGGGGAGATATACCTGTGGAGAGTGAAGGTGCTAGAACTGAGCAGAGAGAGGGATTGGGCTGCGATGTAGTCACAGCAGAGGCCTCAGCTGATCCCACTGGGGAGCTCTGGAGCTAGGATGACCCCTCAGAGTTGCTCCACATGAGGCAAGCGGGCCAGACCTTTGAACCCCACATGGAAGAAGCATTGTATGTGGGCTGACCCTGCCACCTTCCATGGAGGATGACTGGTAGCTGGAGAGCTGACAGTGACCAGCAGTCTCAACGTCTGGGCACGCGAGTCCTTTAGTACTAATGGAGGATATCTGTCTGGTACACTACCACATCCAACACACCAATTATCTATGACTATCAGCTCTAGAGAATTCATAGTTTGAAGATGGTGTAGTGTGTTGCTAGTTAACTATAGGCTTTGGGGTCAGGAATAACACATCTGATGTCTCTTCCTTTTACTAGCTGTATGACCTGCATAAGAAACTTTTTTTTTAATCTCAACATTATTCATTAAACAGTTTCTTTCTCATTAACTGGTGGTGCTCATTTTGTCATATACTGAATTTAGATTCCCTTTCTATATAAATTCATAAAGTCCTATGCCCCAACCCCCACGGCTTTCCCCCCTCGGTGTCCATACGTTTGTTCTCTACATCTGTGTCTCTATTTATGCCTTGCAAACCAGTTCATCTGTACCATTTTTTCAAACTTCAGGTTTTCCCTTGCAAAATGGTACATGACAATGCCTGGCTCCCGGCACGTAATATGTACAAAGCACCTCTGCCTCCTCACTCTTTCTCCTTAAAGGTTATTTAACATCAGTTTAACATTTATTCATTCGTCAAACATGTTGGTTGGTTGGACTCATTATGTATCTGTAAAATGAAAATGACTTGGGGGCAGGTATAGTTGCATCCCCTGAGCCTGTTCTCAAATTCAGTGACTTTAAAAAAAATACAATTTAAAAGTACAATAAAAACTAATTTACAGTCATAATGAAAACATAATGGTTTCACAAACATAATGAAAAGTAACTGAAGGAAACAATATAAAATAAACATGGATGGAGCTAGAGATCGTCATACTGAGTGAAGTAAGTTAGACAGAAAGTGACATATTGTATGATATTGTTTACATGTGGAATCTAAAGAAAAAAATGATACAGATGAACTTATTTACAAAACAGAAACAGACTCACAGACTTAGCGAACAAGCTTATGGTTACCAGAGGGAAGAGTCGGGGGGGCGGGGGGGAGGGATAGTTAGGGAATAAAAATAAATAAATAAATAAACAATTATTTCTTTGACAAATATTTGAGTGCCTACAGCCCGTGCCAAGCCTATCCTGTGTGCTTGGGATTCATTGGTGAACAAAGTAGCTGAAGCTCTTCTCTCTTTCAGAGTACAGCTTCTAAAAGGCATTTGTGTGTGCATTTATTTATTTGCTTAAATATTTATTTATTTTAAGCAAATAAATAATGCACATTCCTTTTATTTATTTATTTACACAGAGATAAACAGATAGATAAACAGATAGGTAGACAGATAGATAGATAGATATACAGACAGATATGTTAGAAAGTTATAAGTGCTATGGGGAAAAACAAGGAAATTTTGAGGAAAGATGCATTTTAAAATAAGATGGTCAGGGTGAGCTTCACTGAGTAAATGAAAATGACCTTTCAATGAGAGCTGAGGACAGTGTGGGAGCCACTTAGTGGAAAATTATTTCAAAGAGAAATAATAACCAGTGCAAAGGCCCCGAGGCAGAAGCATGCTGGTCGTATCTGAGGAGCAAGAAGGAGTCAGAATGTATGACACGTAGAAAAATAATCGAGGTGTGTCACCTTGACTGTCCCAGCCTTTGTACTGACCCACAGTGCAGGGCTTCGCCTGCCCAGCCCACCACTGAGCCTCTGCTCAGATGGAGGAGCCCTGTGCTATTTTATGTCCCTCTTCACTTTCCAACCCCCCACACAGAATGGCAAACTACACATACCATGGCATTTTATTCCAGCTATCCTCTTTCTCTATAGAAACCACAATAGTGAATTCAGTCTGGAAAAAATCACCGGCATAGAATAAGAAACATACACGCACACACACAAAATCTAGGTTACAAACAAACCTGGAACAGACATCCCAAACAAGCTTCCATGAGAAAGCTCAGGGCTAGGTCTTCTTATTTCAGCCTAGCAATGGCAGTCACCAAGAGAAACTGATCTCTTGTATTTCCACAACTTGAATGCTTCATCCTGGACTGGAATTTACAAAATAGGAAGAAAAAATAATAATCCGTGGTATAAATAATGCTGCCTCTCAGACTTCTTCCCCAATGATCTGGATTCTATTTGGACTGAAAATTTGGGTAGATATACTCACATAGAGTGGTTCCTGCTGTTTGAATTCACACATAAAGTTCAGCTTTAACATTTCGAACAGATTTAGTGATGGATCTAAGAATCTTGTATAGAGAAAACTGCACAAGATTAACATCTTAACGCTCATACCTTCTGAGACCTCATTTCTGAGTTTTTATGAGGAAGGGAAATTCTGGATCCTTTCCCCATGTCCAGGAAGAGCTACACGATATCAGTCCTTCAGCCAGAGTTTCATCATTTAGATCTTTGCTGATCACTGTTTGGTGCATGTAACAGCACTCAATTCTCCTGAAAGGCTGGAATGGTGTTATCATATTTCTGATGAACTACTCAAAGCACATTTTTTTGCACTGATTTTTACCCAGTGTCTCTGACAATAGCTTTGAATCTGTCGCCAAAGGACTGTGATTTTGGCCAAGGCACTTAAAATCTCTCGAATGCTTTTCTTATTGGCAATAAAAGAGGCCTGTACCTAGAACACAAAGACAAAGATTTGGTTCCTGGCTCTGCTACTTATTAATTCTGTGGCTTAAGGCAAGACATTTAAACTTTCTGTGCTGAAAGCTCCTCATCTGAGTGAGCTACCTCACAAAATATCATGGCGCTAGATGAGCTCCGCAAAATAACTATGAAGTGATACTGAAATAAAAGAGGCATTAATATGTGTTGCCGGGGATCACTGAGGTCTGCTCTCTGCTGCAAAGTTCTACAACATCTAGAGAGGTCACTTATATCTTCCTAACCCATTAAAAAAAAGAAATTCGAAGGCACTCACATACACGTTTTCTTACTCTACTAATAGGATAGGTGTTTCCTCTTACAGGATTAACCCCTCTGAGCCCCAAATTTATGGTCTTATGGTGCTTGAATCATCATCCTGTTCTTCACTAAGACTATCAGTTTATGTTAATAATTAAGAATTCAGCCTCCAGGCCAGAAAGTTTCCAGACTTTTTCACTCACTAGCTGCAACCTTGGGCAAATTCCCTTCTTTCTCTAAGCCCAGATTCTGCAAAGTAGGAATAATAATAGTACTTTTTAATAGAATGTTGGTTAGATTTAATGAAATAATATATATGATTGTTTTAGCATGTTATCTGGCACATAGAAAGCGCTTAACATTGATTATTACTAACACTGCTGTTGTTAATTTTACAATATAACTATACACACACACCCAACTATATTTTTTAAGTTAGGTGCTGGAATCAGCCTGTCAAGGAAAATGGTTCTGTGGGTCATTAAGGTTGTAATTTCAACATGATTATGACATTGTTCATATATTTTGCTTGCAGATCACCTTTTTTTCTTTTTTTTTTTAAAGAAAGTCATTTCAATGCATTATTCTGATCTGTATGTTAAAAAGAGGATTGGGGGTAGAGGATGACAGAGAACTGAACCAACAGGCTTAACTGAGAATCCACTGTAATTAAAGTGCTGGGCTAAGAATAGAATGGAGGTATTTGGACTCTAATCAATACATACTTAAAAGAAAGAGGATGTTCAAGTGGATGCTAAAAGAATTCTCTGCCAGCAACAATTCTACTACCATGCACATTACTCCCTCCAATCCTGCTAACAAAACACACACATAGAAACAACCAGAAACTTCTAGATCCAGCTTGCTTTTACTTGCTACTCCCAGTTCGCCATGCCCCCATTACTGCCTGATGACTTTTCCCCCAAAGTTTAAGAAAAAAAAAAGCTTGAGATTTACACAGGTACTTGGTGGTGACGCAGAACCTCATGGAATTTATAGGCTTACAGACTTCTGTTTGAATCTCAGCTCTGCCATTTACATTAGCTGTGTGACCTTGAGAAGATTCTTAACGTCTCTTAACATTTTTTCCTCTAATCTGCCATGATGATTAAAGGAGACAATTGGAATTACTGTCCTTTGATTCCCTACCAGACACCAGATGAGGTGAGAGATACAGACATTTATACATGGAATCTAAATTTAGGAGCTACTGTGGGGTAAGATCTATCTCCACAAATCAACAGCAACACAAGGAATACAAGCATTAAATGGTTAGATTTAGAGCAGGATAGACGACTCAGACACCAAATGAAAGTCTGGCCTCAGCCACTGAAAGTTCCGTTATCATTTTTCCTCCGTCTGTTTCAGTCCATATCCATAAAAGGAGGGGGCGATTAGAACCTATCCACAGGACAGGTGTGAGGAATAAATGAGAAATGGATGTAAATCACACTGCATTGTCTTGAGCATAATCAGTAATTAATAAATGACAGTTTAAAAATTATTGTTATTATAGCATCAGTAGTAGCAGTAGTATGATCATGGTTATCTGTTACTGAAGGGAGTGGGGCAGGAAAAGGTGCGTAGGTTTTCTAGATAATGAGAGCAACCTGCGCAAGTGTGTTTGGGCTGGAACCCAAGATGTAATGTGGTGGGTGGGCACTGAATACACAGGTGAAGTGACAGCACTTTATAAAAGGGAGAATCAGAAAGTAAATCCTGGGACTGGAGTCCACCTCTGGGGCCCACCCACTACCCCCTCCCCTACACCAATAAAGACAAACCAAAGATAGGAGAAGATTCTGATTCACCTCATGTAAGCCCTTTTCCCTCCATCCCTACAGATAAGACTTCAAGCTAATCCTCTCTCTGGAGTAGAAGTTCCAGTAACCAGAAAAGGATGGGGGGGGGGGCGTTCAAAGAAAGCCTCCCTGAATACCCCTAGGAAGTTTCTACAGGTTTCTTTCTCCCTTGGTATGGGAACTGATGGTGTATAGGGTACAGCCTTCCTGTAAAACAACAGGGTAGAGTAGAATAGGATGCCAGAACATCAAAACAGAGCTCAGTAAGCTTGCTTGCTTCCTTCTTTATTTTAATTTACATTTTGGGAAACTGAGGCTCAGGAAGGGGGTAACTTGGGTGACATCTTACAGCCAGAAGGCAGTAAAGACTGTAGAGATGAGAACCCAGGGTGAGTGGCTGCAACCTGAAAGCTGTGTTCCCATATCACACAGTTGTTCCCTTCCACAGAGCATAATAATGCAGGCTTACAAAAGAATTAAGTGATGCCTTAGAAACTCAAGCCTCCTCAATTTAGAGACAGGGATTCTGAGCCCCATAGAGAAAAACTGACTTATCTCAGGTAGTCATGGATGGATGGCTGAATTAGAATTAGAATTCAAGTCCCTGTACTCAGACAGTGTACTTTCTAGTGCCCACTCCCACACTTCTGCAGAAAGCCCATGGGCTGGAGTATCTTGGAAGAGGTCTCCTTCCTCAAGGTTTTCTGTGTATAGACCAGGAGTCAGCCCATGAAGGTTTTAAGCCCCCTGTCTATGGCTGGCCAGGCCCCAGGTTGGCTCCGTGCAGCTCTCAAGTAGCAATTCCCATGAAATATCTCACAAAAACGTAGTGGAAAGGAATGAGGTCTCTTATTAAATCTGTTTTAGGCTTGTTGCCTGCTGTCCTATCTTGGCCAGTTCAACATCTTCCTCAGTCTCTTGGCTCTAACACATAAGGTACAGGTGCTGAGCCTGGGGATCCAGAGGGCTGCAGAACACCGACCCCAGGGTGAACAATCACCCACGTGCTGTTTTCACCTAGAGCACACATCAGCTGAGTGTTCCTGGCCAGAGCTGCTGAGAGAGACGAGCCATTCAGCTCCCTGGCCAGGTAGTACTGAAAGAACCACAACAAACAGCAGCATCTGGAAACGTGTAATCAGAATTGGCACAATTGCAGGGGAAATGCAGTGTAGTATATTAAATTATTTCTGCAACTGTGGCTCTGTCTTTAAAAGGGAAAAAATAATCACACACAATGTTTCGTATTTCAATTTTAAAAGAGGGAGGCTCGGTTTTTAAAGTCAAATACATACTTCAGAGCAAGGCATGCATTTGGGTTTGTAATTCATTTTCATGTGCTTATTTATTTATTTATTTATGGTTAGCTGAGTTCCAAAAAGGATTTGAAGCAAAAGATTTGTAATTCTTTTCTTCTCCAAGTTTGGTCAGGCCAAAAGTTTTCTTTGAGAGGCTTATTGTTGTGCTGGAAATTGGGAGAACAGATAAAAGAAAAAGTGTGATCCTTGGCCTCAAGGTCTCAATCACATGAAATGAAGATGGAGTAATAATAATAATAATAATAATAATATACAACGTTATGGTTTATCAAAATATTATTACATGCTGTAACTTAATTAAGTCTTTTCAAATGAAACTGTGAGCAAACAGAATTTTTTCTAGCTTATTCATTCATGATTAAACTGATAGTAAGAGAGGAAAGATGGTCAAACCAGGTTCACCTGGCTGGTAGCCGGTAGAACCAAACCTGGAACCTCAGGACATCTGAATCTGAAATCAAGTCTTGATTGACCAGTATGGGCACTAAGAAAGAAGAGAGGAAGAAAGGCTGAACTAGTTTGGGAAGGCTTTATGAAAGAGATAACATATGCACTGGGTATGAAAGATGAGTAAGAAGAGTTTGGGATGGCCAAAAAGCACATGAAAAGATGCTCAACATCACTAATTATTAGAGAAATGCAAATCAAAACTACAATGAGGTATCACCTCACACTGGTCAGAATGGCCATCATCAAAAAGTCAACAAACAATAAATGCTGGAGAGGGTGTGTTGAAAAGGGAACCCTCCTATACTGTTGGTGGGAATGTAAACTAGTACAGCCACCATACAGAACAGTATGGAGGTTCCTTAAGAAACTAAAAATAGAGCTACCATATGATCGAGCAAACCCACTCCTGGGCATATATCCAGAGAAAACCGTAATTCGAAAGGATACGTGTACCCCAATGTTCGCTGCAGCACTGTTTACAATAGCCAGGACATGGAAGCAACCTAAATGTCCATCAACAGAAGAATGGATAAAGAAGATATGGTATGTATACACAATGGAATATTACTCAGCCATAAAAAAAGAATGAAAGAATGCCATTTGCAGCAACGTGGATGGACCTAGAGATTGTCAGAGTGAAGTCAGACAAAGACAAATATCACGTGATATAGCTTATATGTGGAATCTAAAAAAAAGGGTACAAATGAACTTATATACAAAACAGAAATAGACTTACAGATGCAGAAAACAAACTTATGGTTTCTAGGAATTAAGGGGGGAGGGATAAGTTGGGAGACTGTGATTGACATACACACACTACTACCTATAAAACAGATAACTAACAAGGACCTACTGTAGAGCACAGGGAACTCTACTCAATACTCTGTAATGGCCTATATGCGAAAAGAATCTAAAACAGAATGGATATATGTATATGTGTAACTGATTCACTTTGCTGTACACCTGAAACTAACACAACATTTTAAATTAACTATAGTCCAATAAAATTTTTTTTAAAAAAGTTTGGTTTTAGTAGAATTGAGAAAGACAAAGCAACGTAACGGAGGACTTCCTATCCCTTCACAAAACGTACTAACCCAGTTTATGCATATTCCATGCCTATTGATACATGGTGAAGAATACCTCCTGAAACTCAGCCACTTGCCTTGCTTACTAGTCACAGAGGTCCTGCCGATGGCTCATAACATCCTTATGGTTACAGAGTCCAGCTATGACCTCTCCCCAGCTGAGAGCTTGGCTTTGGTCATAACCTCCATTGGGTCTGCCATAGTTAAGAGCCACAGGAGCTTAAGCGATGATAGGATCCACAAAGCCTTTGGCTCCACAGACAGGCTGGGTGGTCCAACCCAGAGGTAATGCCCACAGGAAAAGAATGCCCACTTTTATCAATGGAAGACAGAAGGTTGCAAGGCTGCCAGTAGATAAATGCTTTTTTTCCATTCTACCTTTGACAGGCTATTCTGAGATGCACTGGTTCCACGTGGAACCTCTCTGGAGAGGTCCTAAGTGACAAAGCAATCAGCTGCACTTTCATGAGAAGCTGTGACCAACCTGTTAACACACTACCCTGGAATAACTTGCCCTTGAAATACCTACTTTGCTTGTTTCTAGAATATCAAACTCTCCTTGACCTTTCTTGTCCTTTTGATTCACATCTTCTCAGTCTGCTTTGCTAGGTTCTCCTCATTAGAACTTCTGAACGTCGAAGTGTCCAGGTTTCAGCCTTGGAGACTTTTCTCATCCAGACTCAATTATTTTTTTGGTGGCTGGGGGGGCTATTCCTATTGCTAATGAATCTCAAACATACTTCTCCAGTCCAGACCTGCTTTGTAGACTCCAGACTTGTGTATTCAGCCAACTGCCTGATCAGTATCTCCACATGGACATCCAATCAGCATCACAAACTTAACATGTCGAAAACCAAATTATCTGTCTTCTCCACATACACTCCACAAGCAAACACATCTCTCCTGCACTTTCCCCATCTCAGAAAATAACCTTTCCAACCTGCTGATACTGGAGTCATTTTTGACACTTTTCCCCCTCACCTTTTCTCCGCACCCCCATCCCCATTTCTAATCCATCAGCTAATACAGAATGAATTCACTTCTTTTACTTCTTCAGCTTTCATTCTGCAGAACAGTCCAAGGTGCCATTTTCTCTCGCTGAATTATTACAGTAGCTTCCTAGCTAGTCTCTCTGCTGCCACCCTGTCCCCCTATTTTCAACTCAGCAGACTGAGTGGTTCTTTTGGAACATAAATCATATGACATCTCTCCTTAGCTTAAAAAACATCTTAAATTTTCCATCCTACGCAGAGCAGAAGCCAGTCCTCAAAATGACCTACAAAGCTCTCTTTGATCAGCCTCCCCAAGACTTCAATATCTTTTTCTTTTCTCTCTCCACAACAGTTCCCTTGGTCTCCTTGACTGTCCTCAAACATGGCCCCCTTGCTTTCATCTCAGGGCCTTTGCACTTGCCATTCCTCAGCTAGAGGAAATGTACCCTAGATATATGCCTGGCTCACTTTCCCACCTCCTCAGGGCTCTGCTCAAAGACCTCTTCTCAACAAGGCCCATCGTGACCACCCCACTTAACATTGCCATAGAATCCTTTTCCCCTTTCCCAGCTTTGTTTTTCTGTACAACGCTTCTCCGAACCGACATGCTACATATTTTACTTATTTCTGTGGTTTACTGTCTATATCCAACCCCTAATAGTAAGCATCACGAGTCTGGGGTCCCCCCTCCCTCTTATATTCCCAGCCCCGTAACAGGAAGGTGCTTGATAGACATTTGTGGAATAAGTGAGCACCTATTTACCCTGCATCCTCTGTGATTTTCTTCCCTTTGGGATCAGTTTCCCACCTGCTGAGGTCATGAGAAGCGTGTAGAAAAAGGCTTTGTGGTCATCACTTGCGGCTTAAAACCCAGGCAGAAGATGCATCTCTCATGTGTAGGAAAATACAGCACATCCTCTGCAACAACAACCATGACTCTCACCAAGGAGGGGAAAAGAGCATTAACATGGGCACAGCTTGCAGACTCACAGGGTATGCAAGGCCTCCCCAAGTAGCCACTATAGTGTGCTGGTTGCCATGAATCACAGAGTGCCATTTGTGCATGCAAAAGGAAAGGAGCAGTAGTTGGGAAAGGCTTTAATTCTTCATTTGAGCCAAGTCTTAATGTGGTATTTCAATAAGCAAAAATGAGATGGAAAGGGGGGCATTCCATGTGAGAAAAATAAATAAAAGGATTATTGCCCTGGGAAGAGGGGACCTGGCAGGGATGGATCTGGGAAGCCATGGTTGAGCAGCGGGCTTTTATTCAGGTTCTAAGGGCAGCGCTATGTGTGGGCCCCAGGATGAACAAAGGCCTCATAGAGCTGAGTACTGGGCAACAGGCTGTGGGAAGATCACAATCCAAAATTAAGCATCTATTGCCCCTGTCAGCATTCCAGAAGTCTCTTCACTCTGAGGAAAAAATAAATATAGGAAAAATATGTGTCTGAGGGAAGTGAACATTATGGCTATGTACCTGTGCTGGTTAGGGAAGACGGAAAAAAAAAGCAAGCTTTATTATTATCATTATTATTATTATTACTAATATTTAAATGGCAATTCCTGGCTGTGTTGAGCAAAGGATTCTTGCATGAATGGCCTTCGATAATTATAGATACACATCTGGGCTTTCCTGCCTCACATTAGTTTATAGAGAATTGCACTTATAATTTACTGATCACTGCTCCCATCCCCTCACCCTTTAAAGTTTGGGAAAGTTAATGCAGTTTCCATAGGACAAACAATTAACCAAAAAATACACTGTGTGGCTCTGTTAGTGAATTGATGCACTAGCGGAAGCAGAGTACACACAGTTCATCAAAACACAACCTCTGCCCTCAACAGACAAAAGAATCTAGAACTAGAAGATCTGAATTTTGAACCTCAGCCCTGTTGATTTTTAGCTGTGTGAACATAGGCACCCTTCCTAATCTCAATTTGCCCTTCTGTAAAAATGCGGATCACACTAAGACAATTACTAGGAAGACTCAAAGATGAAAAAGTGCTTTGCAAATTGTTTATCTCAGTTTGTGTTCTTGCTGAGGTGCTCCTTATGCTTCAGTTTTTCTGTCTCCTCCCAACTGTTCCCATTGAGAGAGAATGGATTAAATGGAGGCTCTGGTTTGAGTTCCCTCTGTCTTCCTCCCAAAAGCTACAGCAACCTGCAGTCCTCAAAGAAGAAGAGGAGAAGATGAGGGAGGTGCCTAGAACCACATCTCCAGCTCTTCCTTCAGTGAAGACAGTGGATGTTTGCAGGCACATCCATTTGTGGAGATTGCAGGGATAAGACCTACATAATCCACATGCTATTTATACCTCCCCATCCTCTTCTTCAAGGACCAAACATAGTAACAACCTAATACGCCTTTGGGGGAAAATAAATATTTTCACGGGCTTGATACAGCTGTCTTTAAAAAAAATATTTAATTATAAAAATTCATAGATAAACAGATAAAAGATTGACGTCCATAACGTACAAAGAACAAGAAAAATTAATAAAAATAAGTCAATTAAAATGGGCAAAGGTTGCGAATAGCTAATTCACAAAAGAGAAAAACTTAATAGCCAATAACGGCCTAAAATTTAGGGAAATATACTCTACCTCACCAGTAATAAGGGAAAAGTAAAACAAAAACAGAAACAAACATCTATAACAACATCAAAACAGACCACTTTACGTTCATCAGCTCATCAAAAATCAAAACGTCTGACATATTCTTTTGATAATTCAATAGAGTCTCATCATCCTGAGTCCTATGTATTTTAGTCACTTAAAAAAAAAAAACCTCGGAATCTTTTGTGGTAAAAGAGGTCAGGGGGCACTATGATCTTGTTTACATAAAGTTTTTCATTTACTTGCAAAGTCTTGCCCTTTACTTTGTAAATTATTCACTCCACAGCCAGCTCTGAGCACAGTCAAATTAAAAACTTTGCTGATCCCATGTTTGCTTACCAAAGGTTTCTTCCTTCCCCACCCTCAACCTCATCGATCACTCTGGATATCTGTAGGTTAGGAAAACCTAACCGGGGTGTTACCAGTTGCTATGGACTCTGAGGTTTGCCTATTCCATGCACTGAGACAAAAATGAAACTTTTCATTAATAATAATTGATTTTGTTCACATCACTTCAATTTTCCATGTTTTAAGGTACTTTTTAAAAGGACCACTTTCCCTGCATTAAGAGACATTGGGCTCGGTGACCTCTTAGGTTTCTTGCAACTTTATGAGCCTATGACTCCATAACTTTCCAAATGCTCTTTTATTATTTTAAACATAGTATTTAATGAGAAGTTAGAGGACTTGGGGGGAGGATTGGCAGAGAGGGAGATAAGGGTGGAGAAGGTCAAGTGGTCCCAGTTGTGTGCTGGAATCCTGTAAAAGCAGCCTTGGGTCCCAGATGAAACCTATAGAGGGTTTAAATAGTAGCATGTGCTCTGCCAGAACACATATCTCAGTCTCCACATCAGGCCTGCAGCCTTGGGAGGTGGGGCCGTTGTCAAAACCCTAGATGCACATGTAGACTTTCTTCCAGAGTCCCCTGGGAATCTGTGCTACAGGATCAACCATCCTGTCCCAACATGGGACATCCCCTCAAAGTCCTGTCTCCCCAGTGTTAGAATGGGTACCACCTGCACAGCCATGCCGTGATACCATTCCCTGCTGCTTAGAAGAGGCTGCTGGGACACACATTTTGCTCCGTGCACATCTGGGGGTTGTGTCAGAGCCTTGGGAGGAAAGATCAAGCTCTTTGAAAACGGGATTATATTTGTGTCTGTTTCCCCAGCTTCCCAGAGAGTGGGGTAGGATGGAAACGGGGAGAGGGAGGACATGGCCAAAGCCAGAATTACTGGATGGGAGTCAGAAGAATTCCTTATTTCAGCGAAAAAAATGGGAATACCAAAAGGCTCATCACAATTCCTGGTACCCAGTAATAGCTCAATAAATAGTAGTTGTTTAAAAATACCAAGTGGGGGCTTCCCTGGTGGCACAGTGGTTGAGAGTCCGCCTGCTGGTGCAGGGGACACGGGTTTGGGCCCTGGTCCGGGAAGATCCCACATGCCGCGGAGCGGCTGGGCCCGTGGGCCATGGTCACTGAGCCTGCGCGTCCGGAGCCTGTGCTCCGCAGCAGGAGAGGCCGCAACAGTGAGAGGCCCGCATACCGGAAAAAAAAAAAAAAAAACCAAGTGGTAGGTAAATCCATGAGGGCAAGGCTGTACCTTACACATTATCCTTCCCACTGTTACAGGCACTTACTAACTATTTATTGAACAGCTAAATGAATAAACAAAAGAGTATGAATTCTGGACTTCTCTCTGCCAATTAAGTCAACGTGAGACTTCGAGAAAGTAACTTTCTCTTCCTGGGACTCAGCTTCCTCCTCTGTATACTAAAGGAGGACATTATTGATCTCATGGCTCCAGACCACAGTCCCATCAAAATGCTCCCTGCCACACTAGTCCAAACAATTCAGTCCTGATTTCTTAGTCTCACTGACAGAACCTTCTACATGTCCCTGTGTTATATTTTCCATTTTATTTCTCACTAGCCTCCTACAAGGCCAATCGATCTAATCACAACCTTCTAAATTTCCTATGCATTTCTTGCCCCTAGATCTCTGGCTCACAGTATCTACCCTAAGGGCTTTCTTCTCTTTTCTTCACACAGCTGACTTTTTCTCATTATTCAAGTTCAGTATCAATCACTTTCTTCAGGGAATGCCATTCACCACCCTCTCCCATCCTGCATACCTAGGGTGGGATAGAGACCCCTCTATATTGTGCTGGCAAAGATCCTGGAGCTTACCCCTACTTTGGCATGGTCCACTTTAATTGTGATTCTCTTTTTGTGTATTTCTTCCTTTTGAGACCAGTGACTATTTTATCCTCCTCTGTGTCCCCAAAGACTTCCCAGTGCCTTTATCATAACAGATGCTCAATAAAGTTTTCCTGAACTGAATTGTTATCTTCTACATGCCACTGGGAAGAAATTTCCAGTCATTATTTTAGAATGAGTTCACATGAATCTCCACAAGAATGAGTTATTTTTACAAAGTCTTGGAAGACAGTTATAAAATATAAAAGACTTCACACATTGTCCAGATAAAGAAACACATAGGGAATGTTTCAAAGTCTAGATGTTAAAAATAATCTATCATTCCATGGTAAGCCGAAATGATATTACAAAGAAATGTCAATGCATTAAAGTGGAAAGTCAATTATACTTGACATAAATGTGTCTTAAACACAAGCTCTGCCACTTAATTTAGGTCCCTGACTTCTCTTGGAGGCAGTACTATCCAGTAGAAATAATACTGATTTCGGCATGATGCAAATCTGGTTTCACTTCCTACATGCATCTTCGTGTAACTCTGTGAACACGTGAAATGTATTTATATTCTTTAAGCTCAGTTATCTCATCCATATCATGGCCTAATTAAATGTAACACATGGGGTGTTCTAATATTTTATGAAATCCTGTACAGAATTTAGCATAGTATACCTCATATGAAATTCATTTTGCTCCCCCCCATTTTTTAAATTGATTTATTTGTTTGTTTGCTTATTTATTTATTTATTTTTGGCTGCACTGAGTCTTCGTTGCTGCATGCAGACTTTCTCTAGTTGCGGCAAGCATGGGCTACTCCTTGTTGTGGTGCTCAGGCTTCTCATTGCGGTGGCTTCTCTTGTTGCGGTGCACAGGCTCTAGGTGCGTGGGCTTCAGTAGTTGTGGCACGTGGGCTCAGTAGTTGTGGCTTGCGGGCTCTAGAGCACAGGCTCAGTAGTTGTGGTTCACGGGCTTAGTTGCTCCGCAGCATGCGGGATTCCCCCCGGACCAGGGCTCAAACCTGGGTCCCCTGCACTGGCAGGTGGATTCTTAACCACTGCGCCACCAGAGAAGTCACCCGCTCTACCACCCGCCCCCCATTTATAAAATGAAGATCTTGGGGCAGAATGCATCTACGGCTTTAGCCATGTCTATGAAGATGGTATGCCCAATTACTGGCAATAGATGACATTCAATATACACCTGTTAATGAAAATGGTGGCACTGGTGGTGGTTGCAGAGGAGGAGGAGGGAGAGAACAATTAAATTGTTATAGAAAGATGAAAAAATGTAAGGATTTTTTTAAGGAACATAAAATGTGATATCCATGTTGCTGAGACAAAGCAAGTGCTATCACTGGGAAATATTTCTTAGTGTTTACAGCCCAGAGCAGCCCTAGTGGAGTTTGTCCGTACCAAAGGATACCATAAGAGGAAGCGGGATGAGGTTGCTTTCATCATGATTTACAAAGGTGGGTCAACATCTCTTAGGATGAAGTGCTCTATACTTCTGAATTTCTTGGAATTCCAAGGTGGTCATGGCTTTTCTTTCTGTGACCCAAGGCAGCATAATTGCAAGGGTCTCAACTAGATTTCCTGATTTAGGTTCAAAAGTCTGATTTTTTAAAAATAGCTCATGAAAGTTAAAAAGAGCCAAGACTTGACTTGAGGGAATTGTCCTTTAAAAAGTATTATTTCTGGGCTTCCCTGATGGCGCAGTGGTTGAGAGTCCGCCTGCCAATGCAGGGGACGCGGGTTCGTGCCCCGGTCCGGGAAGATCCCACATGCCGCGGAGCAGCTGGGCCCGTGAGCCATGGCCGCTGAGCCTGCGCGTCCGGAGCCTGTGCTCCGCAACGGGAGAGGCCGCAACAGTGAGAGGCCCGCATACCGCAAAAAAAAAAAAAAAAAAAGTATTATTTCTTTAGAAAGTGCCACATGTCTTGGTTTTCTCCATGTCATCACTGGCATGACCATTTTTGAAGGCTTAGTAATAAAACTCCTTTTAAACTTTAGTCTCAGTGATGAGGCTCCTTTAGGAGAGAACAGAAGGCTCCTTATTTAATTCTTAAACTGAAGAGCATGGGGAAGAAGTTTTGCTTGATATATGCTACAGAATCAGCTAATGGTGCAGCAAAAACTAGCCTTCAGAGGCAGTCAAGTCTGCTTGTGCACTGGTTTTTAGAATTGGGGAATATGTATGTCAACAATTTAGGACTTTGCTTTGCCTTGACTATTTGGTTTAATAATTTCATCAGCCATTTTCTTTGTCTGTTTGATCTCTTCTAATTCATTTTGTGTTTCTTTCACATGTTATGACATTAAAAACCAACATGTCAAAATGGACTATAGATGCCTTAGGCACAAATTTTTCTTTTTCAGTTTTTTTTCTTGTTTCTGATTATGTAAGGAACAAAGGCTTAATGGAGAAAATGTGAAAAATAAAGGGAAATTTAAGATAAATATAAAACATCCATATATCACCAACCACAAGCATGTGTACACACATGTACACACCCACCCCTGCTACACACCCACAATATTATAAGTATATGGGTCTATTTCTTCCTAGTTTTTATCCTGTGTTTTTTCCCTCTTTGCATACTGCTTGTATAATTTTATATTCAGATTTGTCTGCTTGCATTGTATTGGGGTTTTTTTCTAACCTCAGATGACGCATATAATTGAGTCAATATTACTCTTTATTTCATGGTAATTATCATTGATTCTTTCAAGGCTTCATACTTGTTTTATTTTACTTTATATTTTATGTTCCATTCATTTCCTCTCCTTCCTCCTATTCCCTTTCTTCCCCAAGGCATGCAGACTATTGTATTTGATGTTTCCTTAGATATAGAGTCAATCTTGAAAAATATTTTGTGTATACATTTTTCATTTACATAAATAAAATTATGAATTTCCTGTTTATTTTATTTTATTGTATTTCTTAATTTATTCAATAAATACTATGTTTTCAATAGCTAAAATCATTCCTCTAAGGGCATCTAATTTATTTCTTCTGACTGTAACTACTCCATCATGAGTACCCTCTCCTTTTTAATTTATCCAGTCTGCTGGTCTCTACTTGCCCACAACCACAGATATTTTATGAATAAGTTTGTCGTGTATGTGCCTTGACTGGCCTGTGTATTGAGTAGCACTTTTGACCTCTTACATGTTAATTTTTGAGACTGTTCCCTGTGAAAAAATTCATATTCTTTCTTGGATATAGGTTCTGCATATATCTTTTAGTTTACACATACTAAGTATATTTTTAATAACTTAAAAATATTTTTTCTTATTTTAAAAATCTACTTGATCTATTAGAGGACTATGTTAAAATCTCAGTCTACAAAGTATTCCCACATTTATTTCTCCATATAGTTCTGCTAGTGCTACTTTATTAATTTTGAGTCAATCTTAGGTGCACTTATGTTTAAAAATATTGTACCTGTTTGAAATGTTCTTTTAAGTAGCCTTTTCTTGAACTCTTATGTCCACTTTTATCTCAAATTATATTTATCTGTTATAAAACTGCTATCTCATCCTCCTGTGGTACCCATCTTCCTCATATGCATGTTTCTGTACCTTTGTGCACACTCTTTATATCCCTTTGTTTAAAAATTTTCCCTGAAAGATAACCAATTGGTGGATCTTGGCATAAGAAATATAATCAGAAAATCTCTGGATTTTAAGCAGTGAATTTAAACCACATACATTTAATCTATCATCATTATATTGATACACTGCCACTTACTTTTGCAACTTTATTTTGTACTTTTTATTTGCCATGTTTTCTTCTCCTTTCCATTTCCCCTTTCAAACTGTCCAATGCTGGATTTTCAAAGTTTTTTTTTTCCTTGTGTTTTTGAAAGTTACACATTTTGCTGTTTTTGAAAGTTACACATTCTATTGAAATTTTTCAGATAGTTAGAAGCAGTTTATTAAAATTTGTAATTATTTTGTTTTCATTTTCTCGTTCATTCTTAAGAATTTCAATGTGCATATCTTCCTTTGAGCAAGACAAACACTTTTAGCCCATTCTCTTCTTCCTTGAGCTTGCCCTCTCCCTCACCAAATCATATTGAGTTTTAGTCTGAATTCCTATATATTTCCCTTTTTGTTCTATTTTTATATGTGAGAGATTTTTCACTAGAACTTTTTCTAAGGTAATTAATATTGTTCCCCAGTTATTCCTCAGATAAGTAATTATCTACTTGTTGTAATACTGCCTATAAAAGTGTCTTCCAAAAAAAAAAGTGTCCTCAAAGATAGTATTTTTGCATTAAAATTCTGATCCTTTGTATGCCTAAGATTAAGTGTATTTTATTTCTGCATTTGAATTCGATATACAGATGATATTTTTAAAAAACACTTTGAAAATATTTCTCCACTCTCCTCTTGAATCTAGTAATACACACAGAATGTTGATTTCAACCTGATTTCCTATTCCCTTGTAAGTCATGTATTTTTATTCTAGAATTGGATAAAATTCTCTCTTCTTCTGAAGTTTTTATTTGTATTGTACTATAATTAGTTATTTCTTTGTTTCTCCTTTGTATTGATTTCTTTACCCACCTTATTTAGTACTCAGAATTTTCTATTTGAAATACTTCTTTAAAAAATTGGATTTTTTTCCACAGAACTAGAACAAATAATCCTAAAATTTATATGGGACCACAGAAGACCCAGAGTTGCCAAAGCAATCCTGAGGAAAAAGAACAAAGCATGAGGCATAACCCTCCCAGACTTCAGACAATACTGTTAAGCTACAGTAATCAAAACAGCACGTTATTGGCACAAAAACAAACATATGGATCAATGGAACAATATAGAAAGCCCAGAAATAAACCCACACACCTACAGTCAATTAATCTTCGACAAAAGAGGCAAGAACATACAACGGAGAAAAAAACACCTCTTCAGCAAGTGGTGTTGGGAAAGCTGGACAGCTGCGTGTAAATCACTGAAGTTAGAAAACACCCTCATACCATACACAAAAATAAACTCAAGATGGCTTAAAAGACTTAACTGTAAGACTTGACACCATAAAACTCCTAGAAGAGAACATAGGCAGGCCACTCTTTGACAAATCACAGCAATATTTTTTTGGATCCAGCTCCTACCATAATGGAAATAAAAATAATGTAACTTAATTAAACTTATAAGCTTTTGCATATTAAAGGAAAACATAAACAAAATGAAAAGACAACCTACAGAATGGGAGAAAATATTTGCAAATGATGTGACCATAAAGGGATTAATTTCCAAAATATACAAACAGCTCATACAGCTCAATATCAAAAACACAAACCACCCAAGCAAAAAATGGGTAGAAGACCTAAATAGAAATTTCTCCAAAGAAGGCATACAGATGGCCAACAGGCACATGAAAAGATGCTCAACATCACTAATTATTAGAGACATGAAAATCAAAACAATAATGAGGTATCACCTCACACCAGTCAGAATGGCCATCATCAACTCTACAAATAATAAATGCTGGAGACAGTGTGGAGAAAAGGGAACTCTCCTACACTGTTAGTGAGAATATAAATTGGTGCAGCCAATGTGGAAAACTGTATGAAGGTTCCTTAAAAAACTAAAGGTAGAACTACCACATGATCCAGCAATCATACTACTGGGCATGTATCTGGAAAAACTCTAACTGAAAAAGATACATGCACCCCAATGTTCATAGCAGCTCTATTTACAATAGCCAACACACACACACACACACGCACACGCACACGCGCACACGCACGCACACGCACGCGCACACACACACACACACACACACACAGGAATATTACTCAGCCATAAAAAAGAATGAAATAGGGCTTCACTGGTGGCACAGAGGTTAGGAATCCACCTGCCAATGCAGGGGACACGGGTTCAAGCCCTGGTCCAGGAAGATCCCACATGCCGCAGAGCACCTAAGCCCGAGCACCACAACTACTGAGCCTATGCTCTACAGCCCGCGAGCCACAACTACGGAGCCCACATGCCACAACTACTGAAGCCCATATGCCTAGAACACATGCTCCACAACAAGAGAAGCCACTGCAATGAGACGCCTGTGCACCACAACCAAGAGTAGCCCCCGCTCGCCACAACTAGAGAAGCCTGCGTGCGGCAACGAAGACCCAACGCAGCCAGAAATAAATAAATAAATAAATAAATGTTTTTTTAAATGAAATAATGCCAATTTCTATGAACCTAGAAATTATCATACTAAGTGAGGTAAGACAGAGAAAGATAAATATCATATGATATCGCTTGTATGTGGAATCTAAAAAATGATACAAATGAACTTATTTACAAAACAGAAACATACTCATACACATAGAAAACAAACTCATGGCTACAAAAGGGGAAAGGTGGGGGAGAAATAAATTAGGTGTTTGGAATTAGCAGATATACACTACTGTATATAAAATAAACAGCAAGGTTCTACTGTATAGCACAAGGAACTATATTCAGTACCTTGCTATAGACTATAATGGAAAAGAATCTGAATCACTTTGCTGCACACCAGAAACTAACACAACATTGTAAACAAACTGTACTTCGATAGAAAAAAAAAACGGGAGACATTCTCAATTGTTATTTCTTCAAATATGACATCCTCTCCATTTTCCTTCCTTCCTGGTACTCCTATTATGTGAAGATTAATACTCCTTTTTTTTCCTTCACATTTCTTCACTTAAAATAATATTTTTTCTCTTTTATCATTTTCTGTGCCTTCTAGGAATTGTCTTTGATCTGATTTTCCATGAACTACTTTACTCTTCACTGCAACCATTCTGTCATTCACTCATTATGAGAATTCTATTTCAATTATTTTATTCTGCCCACCTGATATCTCAGTTTTTAAAAAGAATTTATTTTCTTGCTTTTGTTCCTAATAGACTTTCTTTTTACTCTGGGTATGGTATTTTACGCTCATGTCTATATTTCCAAGCAGCTCCAAGCCTCATGAAGGTAGAGGCCATGTCTTATTCACCCACTTCTATATCTCAGTGCCTGATAAACACAAGAAATTCAAACAATATATCCTAAATTAGCTAAATTTCTGACTGAAAGAAAAGATAAATTGTATTCATTATGTAGCTTTTCAAATGTTTTGATGAATCTTTAGCATCTTCAAATCACATTTATTAATTAGTGGCAGTGTTCTAAAATTTATTCTACTAAAATTTTATCTGTTGATGAGTCTGTTGTACCTAGAATAGTGCCTGACATATAGTAGTGGCTCAAAAGATATTTTCTCAGTGATATATGAATGAACAAAAAATAATTCCATGAAATTGTTCCATGGTATACTAGGCTGAATGGTGGCCCTGAAAAGGATATGCCTACTTCCTCACCCCTGGAACCTGTGAATGTTACCTCATAAGGTTAAAAAAAAAAAAAAAAGAATTCTAACTTATATCACAAAAGATGTAACTAAGTTAAGAACTGGGGAAGGAGGAGCTTGTCCTGGATTATCTTGGTGGGCCCTAAATCCGGTGACAAATATACGAGCGAGTCAGAGGGACATTCAACAGACACACACGCAGGAGGTGGCAACGGGACCAGGAAAAGCAGGATTGGAGTGATGCAGCCACACGCCAAGGAATACAAACAGCCACCAGAAGCTGGAGGAATCTGGTAAAGAACAGATTCTCCCCTACAGGTTCCATAGGAAAGCTGGCTCTGCCGATACACTGATTTGGGGCTTTTAGATACCAGAATTGCGTGAGGATCATTTTCTATTGTTATCAGCCACTAAGCCTGTGGCGATGCACTGCAGCCACAGGGCGCTACAAGCATGCTGAAACGTTCGGGGAGTCCTTTATACAATGGTCCCTCTCCGCGTCACTGTGAAATTTATAGTACACGTTAACGTACTTAAATACCTCTAAAGTCCTCTGAGTTTAAGTCAATGATTCCAAAACTTTTAAAAACCTGCAGTGCTTTCCTTCCCTCTTTCCTTATAACATTTACAGCCTGTGTGACTACGGTTTTGCAGAATTCACTCTGAAGAATACTGAATTAAATATTCTCTGCCCTAAGAACAGGTCAAAAATAGTTGCAAAGAAATGACATCTTTTTTCTTATTCTTAAAACAACTGGTACACTGCCAGTGATAATCATTATTGTGGAATTCATGTTTTCAACAGCAAAATGGACTTTGTAAGGTAACATACATAAATTGGGACAAAATGAATTAATAATCTGAAAATTTTAGGTGAATTCCATTACTGCTACCTGAAATTTCACAAACATTAATAACATTCTCTATAGCATATAGGTCTGTACATTTCTTATACACTGCTCCAACCAACAAATACTTTTATTACTGCCATTTACCTAAAGACATCAGACTGTTACTCCAAAAAGCAGCTAACTGAAGAGTGCACTTAATCTACATATCCATTACAGTTCACAATAAATTAAGTAGGGATGAGTACTTAAGTAAGGACAAAAACTTCTAATCCCTATTCATTGCATTTTGGGAAGAAGGCATATTTTAAAGCCAGAAATGTAAAGGATGAAATGCAGCAGAGTGCTGTCAAGCATCTCTTAAATCAAAACAACCGCTTATTCATTCATTTAATATTTTTTGGACAAATCTTTGTTGAGATGCCCTTCTATACGACAGGCATTGTGCAAGGGTCTGGCTTCATAAACAAATAGCGGAAAATAATCTAAGAGAACACTGTCTACTTAACACCAAACATTAATGTTCGGGAAAACTGAGGTTTAGACATACAGAGAAACTTGCCAACAGTCACACAGTGAGTTAATAGAGTAACAGGCTTGAATTGTAATAATATCAATTTATTAATCCTACTGACATAATGCAGATATAATCAGTTTATGTTAAGGCTAAGAACAGATCTAAATGCTACCCTTGGTTTTTACCCAGTCATTTAAAATGTATTGATGCTTTTTTATTGTCCAGTAAATGGCTTATCTTGGTGAACGTCTATGTACACATGAAAAGAATGTGTTTTCTGCTGTTGTTGGGTGGAGTGGTCTATAAATGCCAATTAGAATGATTGTTAATAGTGTTGTTTGAGTCAAAATCTCCAGCATGGATTTGTATGTTTCTCTCTTCATTCCTATCAGTTGATCCCGTGCATATTAAAACTGTTATTTCGAGAATGCACATTTAGGATTGTTAAGTCTTCTAGGTGAACTGACTTGACTGCCTTTATTATTATGAAGTGCCCCTCTTTATCTTTAGAAATTTCCATTTTTCTACAGTCTATTTTGACCGATATTAGCATAGCCACCCCAGTTTTCTTTTAGTAAATGTTTGCTTTGTATATATTTTTATACTTTAACTTTTATAAATTTTACTTATACTTTTATGTTTTATACTTTTAGTTTTTAGCCTATATATATTTTTAAACTTAAAGTGGGTTACTTGTTAAATAAACTCACAGGACTGGTAGTCAGCAATTGGTTGGATCTTACTTGTTCTAATATGATGATCTCCAATTTTTTATTGGAGTGTTTTTATCTGTAGATCATTCATGTTTAATGTAACTATTGATATGTTTCGGTTTAAGTCTACCATGTTGGAATGCATCTGATTTGTTCTTCACTCCTTTTTTTTTTTTTCCTTTTCTGCCTTATCTTCGAGTAAATGAGTACTTTTTAGGATTACTTTTTGTCTCCAGTACTGGCTACATCATATCACTCATTTTATTTTCTCTAGTCCTCGCTCTAAGGTTTACTGTATGCCTCTACCTTATTACAGTCACCATCAAATAGTTATTATACCAAGGCACAGTCTCTAGTATCCTTTTCCCTTCTTTACCTGGCTAATTCCTAGCTTCCCTTAAAAACTCAGTTCAGGTATCACTTACTCCTTTCTCCTAAATATAGTCATTTCTCCTCCTCTGTTTACCCAAATCTTCTTGTACTTGTACTCATAATTCTAGTTCCTTTGTTTACTGGACATAACCTTGGGTAAATACTCAATCTCTGCATAGTTGGTTCCTTTCACATCTTTAAAACAAGAACACACCCACCTTTTGGGGTCATTACATGTATTGAGGTCAATACAAGATATTCCACTTTAAATGTGTTAGCTATTATTATTATTATCCTATGTTGTTATAGACTCTGTTGCATGTATTGTAATTCTATTTACTGCTCTGTTTTCTACTTGATCTGGACTGCAGTTCTGTGACTTAATTTTGTTGTATCCTAGTACCAAAATGGGATGGGGTTCAGTAAATCTCACTTCGTAACTCAAGGAAAAGGTCTTCATTAGGAATCAAGAGATCCAGCCTTGTAACTGACCTGCCATGGGACCTTAGTCAAATCACTTCCCTTTCTAGGAATGTTTGGATTGGAAGATGGTTAAGGTCCCTTCTAATTATATGACACTATTAAATACATCAAACTATACAGGATGAGATGCTTTGGTGATTTCGTATTTTTTTCAAAGCATTTATTCCAACTCCAGGGTCTGATGTCACCCAAGTACAGGCTTTCAGAAGTTTCCTGGTAAATCTGGGAACCCCACATGCTGAGTGGAGTGAACGTTACTTAAGCTAATAACTCTTAACAGTCTCAGTCTTAACTACTCACCAGTTCAAAACTTGGAAGTACCTTGTTCCTGCTGTTTCAGCAAAACCTGAGAGGACTGTTTATGATACAGGGTTTCCAAGTCACAGATAGAGGAACTGTCATCTGTATTTCTTACATGTAAAAGTGACCACAAATTGAGCTGACAGAATGAATAAAGCTCCACTTCTCAGTTATTTTGTGTCCCATCTCCAGCAACCTGACTTCGTTTGTTTGTTTAATTAAGAACTTCCCTGAACTAAAACTGTTGAGACATTGACAACTGCCGGCAGAAGGAGTATTTTCCAGTGACAGTGGAGCAAAAGATGCAGTTGCCCCTTGTGGAAAATTCCAAGAACTTGTGCATGATATTTTGAATCAAGCAGACCTGACCAAGTTCTGCATGACTGAGATCTGTCACTCAGTGGTTGGGAAATTCATGATCATCTCTATGCCTCGGTTACCAGGTCTGTAAAGTGGAGATAATATCTACCTTGTATGATTGCTGGAAGAATTAAATAAAATATATTCAAAAGCTCTCGTCCAATTGTAAATTCCCGACAAACATAAATCACAGTTAACTGAGAGCGTCAAACTTCGATTTGCATATTTAGCATCTTTACAAACCACACAATTCCAGTTTTTACTCACGGGATATAGATTATATTGAAATAATGTAAATTTTGTTTAAACATTTTAGAGCTGACAGGGCTTTGGGAACATTTTTGTGAATGGAAATTTTCACTGTCCTGGAATGAAGACAAGCAGAGGGAATTAGGTTTATGCTAATTTTTTGCTCCACTGTGTTTTCTAGAACTTGAGGTGGGGAGGAGAGCTGTGTTGATTAAACACACACACACACACACACACACACACACACAATTCCATCCTTCAATTTTATACAGTTGTCCTATTTCTCCTAAACATGAAGGGAAGAAAATCAAAGAAAGCTCTATGCCTTGGTTGTAAAGCAGAGACAGTCATCTCAATCCCATGTGGTGGTTGTGAGGAATAAATGAGCTGGGTTCATGGGACTAGAGCTCTGTCAACAATCACATTATGCACAACAGTGCATATGCTGTGGAGGCAGATATAGGGCGTGAAGACTCATCAAGGCTCGGAGGTAAAAACCCCGAGTTCACATCAGCCTCTGCTTCTCTGCCTGATCCTTCCTGCATGATCCAGGACCCACCTCTTACAGTCTCACAGTCTCCGTCCCTGTGGCTATAAACTGTGATATTCCCCCTTGCCTTGCAGGGAGTCATGAGGAGGAAGCAAAAAGATGAATATAACCTTGCTCTGCAACTGGCAGGATGTCCTGTAAACGTACGGTAAAGAGTGGGCTCTATGCTAATTACAAGAAAAGCAGAAGGCCCCCTGAAATTAGTTGGGGAATTATTCTCCCCTTTACTGAAGCCTTGAAGAGCCAACGGCAGGGCTCTGCCACCAAAGACACAGAGGCGGAGCCCATCACTAAGCAGCGGTTTTCACACCCTGTCTCCAGAGCACAGCGTTTCTCAGCCTGACGATCTCACAAGTGCAATCAGCCACGAAGAAGAAATAAGCATTGCTGCAAAGATGAGTTCCTCTGCAAGAAGAATCCGGCACTGTTGGTCCATCCTAGACTGAGGGCAAGCGCCATTCC
Organism: Lagenorhynchus albirostris; assembly: GCF_949774975.1. Lineage (NCBI taxonomy): Eukaryota > Metazoa > Chordata > Mammalia > Artiodactyla > Delphinidae > Lagenorhynchus > Lagenorhynchus albirostris. The sequence goes on from NC_083101.1 coordinate 18,476,026, forward strand.
CTCCCTGAGTCTCAGCCGTGTCAATTCACACAAAAGAAAGGGATAAATGAAACAAAATTTCTGCTCTGAGTCCTCAGCCATCCCTGACTTAAAAAGAGGAAAGGAGGCAAACAAAAGGAAGGATGTAACTAGCCTCTCCGCTGGGAATGCAGCGCTCTTTAATATTCATATGGGTGACATTCACTGGCAATAAATGCAGACACTCATTTTAATGAAATATTAGGAACAGAATAAGAACACCCAGAAACTTGACAATACAAATGATGTGCTAAGAACTCTGTGTCTGTTATATGGGCTATTTTCTGTCCCATCCACAGAAAATGACTTTAAACCTCTTGCCTTTTGTTTCTGTTTTCTGTGTTTATAGACACATGATACCTTTGTTTTGTACAATGAGCTCTTCAAAGACACAGCCCAGGTCTTCTTGACCTCCTTATTGCCCTGCTTAGCACAGGAAAGGCTACGAAGAACTTGCATGGGGGCTGCTATGGGGGGCCATGCAGTTCTGGCCGCCACTCTTCAGAAAGGACACTGGGACACTGGAGTTAGATGGATTTGTGCCTGAAAACCATGTCATGTGAGCAACTAGTGAAAGAATGGAAAGGGCTCTAAACTAGGAGAAAGGAAGGTGGGGTAGGGATGACAGGCAGCATGAGAACTGGTCAGCAAAACTCCTTGTGGCTGGAGAGACCTAACCTAGAGGACAGGCAGAGGAAGGAAGGATTCTGCACCCATACCTTGTAAATGGACAACTGAATTTAGCACCGTCTCCGAGCTTGGTGGGTTTTCATACTATGGGATTTTTACATTTTGGATCAGAAAATCTGATCCGCTGTTGAACATCACTCTAAGAAATGCGGGGTCCCAAGTGAGGTCCTCTGGCTTATATGAGCATTAAAATATACAACAGCAACGAAGCTTCATCTGGGCACAGGATATGTTTTTTTTCACTTTTCCTCCTGAGAATCACTGAATTTTCCTCTGATGGAAGATAATTTTTCTAAAACAGCATGATGGCATTTCTTTCTCCCTCAAGTCCCAACCTCAGAGCTTTCCAAAGAATACACATTCCAGATCCAGTCGTCAGGGACCCCTCATTGGACAGCCAATGTTTTGGTACAAAGGAACCCAAACAGAAGCAATGGGGGAGAAGTTGCAATTGCTAACAAGTCTCATGAGGGGAGGGTGTTAGATATCTAGAACTATAGGATGTTAGGCTTTGAGTGCATTTTAGACACAGGGATCTGAGACCTAAAGAAAAATGACTTTCCCAAGGTGCCTCAGAGAGTGAGGGGATGAGGGGGCATTCCCCATGTAATATAACAGTAGTGATGTCACAAGTCCCATCCAGGGGAATGGGCTCTGCCACTGGACTTCAGAAGCCACTTGGCTTCTCCAAGAATCAGAAACAAAGCTGGACCCTGAATTCTGGGGAGGAACCAAAGACGGGGGAAGGAGGAAGGAACTTCAAACATCCCTGTTCAAACCCCACAGTTTCCCTAAGTCAGTGAGTGAGGTAACAGTAAATCCATGAAAGCTGAGCATCTACTCAGCACCAAACTAACGGCCGGGCTCCCAGCAGGGCACAGCCCAGCCTCCGGACCTGGTAGGGTCTCAATAACCACGTGTTAACTGAATAAATGGGAGATCAAGAGAAAAGTAATTTTTGCCCATTAACTCTAGAAATCTAGTCTGAAGATGAAAAAACTATAAAGAGGAAGGAGCCTAACATGTATTAGGAATCATAAATCAATACTCTATAAACTGATTCCAGGATCTTGTATGTGGCAAGTAAAGTAGGTACAAAATCCCTGCCCTTGAGGCATTTACATTCTAATTTCTTTTACCCACTTGAATCAAGGAAATTATTCTTTAGAAAATCACATTGATATATTTCATACTTTGCTAAATTGAAGGGATATATTTCATTATCTGGGTACCTAACAATGGGTCATGCATTTTCCTGCCTGATTAGCACTTGAGAGACTTACATTCTACACTGTAACTCCCCAGGCAGGTTACACCTTGTCTCTGAGCCTCAGTGTGACCATCTGTAGAATGAGCAGATGGGGATATACGTCCTCTTAATTCCCAGGTGTGGAGTGACAGAGCCTCACCTGGGAGCGCGAAGGAGGTTTGCGGTATTTCACTTTAATCTGCAATGCCACCTTGTGGTTATCAACAAGGACGGCACTAGGGACAGGCAAGAGGCTGTGTGTCAGAAGATGACCAAGGGCAGGGAGCGCTTACCCTTCCCTCCCCGTGAGACTGGATCCAATGAATGGGATACAGGAGTTTTCTTTCAAGTCCAAGTCCCAGAGCCCTTGGAAGCCTCATCCAGCTTAGAAATACTAAGAGTGTCTTCTCATTACAGTTTGGGGCTGCCTAGAGGCTTGGAAAACATGTCTGCCCCCATCACTCCACACTTACATGTCCTTCCTTATGTCTGCAGGACAATGACAGATGGAATGAGGCCGGGGCAAGACACTGGAGACAAAGACGGCAAGGAGATGAGCCAGTTTTCCAGGCCAAACTCCTCTCACTCAGGCTATGGGGAAAGTATGTCATTGTTGTTTTCAGGGTCCAGGAGGTCTGAACATTTTCAAGCTTCTGATTCCATTTATTTCTTCTTATAACCACTTTTTTTTTTCTCATGGATACATTATAAAATGGAATTGTTATATCCCAGGTAGGCCACATACCAAGTCCCTGGCCTCAGTCACATACCAGTCAACCCTAAATCTGTGATACCCTAGTTCCAAACACCATACTGCAGATTAGAATGTACTACATGTGAAACTCTCAGTCGAGTGAACTCAAGTACATCTGCATGTGGACAGCAAAGAGACTAGGCTTGGAGGAGGAGAGAGAGCCAGTTTGAAACTATATGGTCCCTAAAAAAAACAAGATCTCTGAACGTTCATACTTCAGGATGGGAAGTGATATTGCACAACAAAACAACAACGATGATAACAAAAAAACAGTGAAGGAATCCTCACTCTGTGCTTGGCACCGAGCTAAGCGTTTAACATGCATTCTTTTACTTAATCCCCATATTACCATTATGAGGTAACTAGTTTTATTATTCTAATTTTTATAGTGGAAAAAAAAAACAAGGTTTAGTAAGGAGAAAGTAACTTACAGTCTCCCAGCTTGGAAGTGGTGTCACCAGGATTTCAACCGCTGTCTCTTCTAACTCCAGCTCTTAAGCTCTGACAATACCCAGAAGAGCGTGAGGCAGGGAATACAAAGACTCCTGCTCTGGTTCTCACTCTATCACCTTGAGAGCTGGGACAATTACTCAACATCTCCAGCCTCTGGTTTCCTTAGATCTAGAAAAGAGATGACGCAACAGTAACAGATTAAAGGCAAGACTCTGGATCAGATCATGCTATCAAGTTCTTCCTAAAATCTAGCATCCAACGTGATACATTGGTGGGGATTGAGTAAACCAGCACCCTATGAGGGAATTCAGGTTACCAATTTGTTCTGTTTGTTCTGAAATCTGTTAAATATTTGAATTCGAAAAATTGACCCTCCATTTCATCCTGGCTCCCATCTCCCTGTACTGTCTTGTGCCAGGTCAGTTGCCTACCTGAACTTGGTGGACACGTGAGCGAGCCTGTGACGCCTGGTTTACGCCAAATTCAAGGTTTCATATGTTGGTCATCAGAGGGCAGGCCATTGTAGAGGATAACCTCACTGCCAAGCTGCCTCTAGTACTGTTTATTATTATTATTATTAATTATTATTAAGGGCATGTCTCAAACTCTGTTTTCTGCTCTGGGTAGCTTATGAGCAACTCAGGCTGAGTTTACAGTACTGCAGAAAATATTCTGACCTAGATTTCAGAAGACCTGAAATCTACTCGAAATTGTGTGATTCTGGACAAACCTAGGAATCTCCCTGAGCTTCAACTTCCCCATTCATGGGAGGTGTAGAGTAAATCTTGCAATTTTCTCTGTCCCTGAAAAACTGATCCTTTCATTCTGATTGGTTAGGCACTAGCTGTCTACTCTCACTCTACATTTGGGTTGTATTTTTTAAATACCTAGGTCCCACATCTAGGCATTTAATTGACTCATGCATCTGTATTTTTTTTAAAGCTCCCCAGTAGATTCTGATGTGTAGCCAAGATTGAGAACCACAGCACTAAAGGGTGCATTTTCAAACAGTTTACCTTTCTCATACAGGACATAGAAAGGTTACAAATAAAACTGCCCAAAGTTAAAAAAAATTAAGTGATACGTTCAAAATCAAACCTAGGGCTGTCTAACTCCAAACCAAGGTTCTTTTCCATTATACCCACCATGGTATAGTACTTAAAGCACCCAATTTTTCCTTAGAACAAACACTTAAAATACTTTTAAAAATACTCAACTGTATAAACAATTTGTAGCTTGTAAAAATAGTTATGCTGTGGCTTTTCTTATTTTTCTAGCTCCCAGCAGAAATATAGATGATATTCTCTCAGTCAGTCTTTCTAATCCCTTAGGTTTCAGGACTTTATATCCATTTGCTAGACAGTCCTCAAAGTAAAGAGAGAGGCTACAACTAGGTGGATAGAGTGAAGGAAAGGCCTGCTGGCTTCCAACAGTTAGCTGATTCTTACACACACACTGAAAACACAAGAGCACCTTTTAGATTTTCTAATCAATTAAAAAGTCCAGATTATCACCATCCAAGAAAAGAGGAATGGCTAAGAAGTCAGCTTCTGCCAACATCTGCAGCTCTCAGCCACTCTATTCCCAGCTCTGGGCTCCAAATCCATCCGTCAAGTCACACCAGCCCATTTGCAAGTGCTACCTGGCTTCACAAGAACACTTTTCTTCATCACATTTACTAAGTAATAGAAAATGAGTTATAGTCATTAGAGAATATAAAAATTATTTTCACTCAGGTGTCCAAATGAGCCTCTTTGGCTAGAACATGAAACAGGAACCCTGGCTGACTTCTCTGTGTGCCCGGCCACTATGCCAGAAGCTAGGGCGTGCTGCGCAGTCCTTTCTAGAAGATTAGCTCAGCACTTAAGATAATTAAGCTTTACTCCTTAAGATTTCTTTGTTGGGCGTCAAATATATGTCTTGCCCTGTTCGAGAGAACGGTGTGACTTTGGACCAGGTACCTAATGTGTGTGCCTCTTTTTCCTCATCTTTGAGATGGGTATAGTAATGTCTATATCACAACGATGTGAGTGACAAATATTAAAGCTTTGTCAAATGTCAAACAACTTTTGCAAAGTATCTTTCACTTATTATACCTTTTCTGTCCCTAGAACTGTATTTTAGATGGAGTCATTTTTATGCAATGGACAATTGTGTATCTGATGCAATTCAAAGTTCCTAACTCACAAGGGGGCCTTAAATTTCCCCCTTGCCATTATGATCGATGTTTTGTTCTATATGGCCCTGATATAGGCATTAAACTTCTATTTTTTGATCTAATCCCTCAGAATCTTGGGCTCCTTTCTTCATCTCCTCATGTTAATTCTCAGTGCAACATTAATGAACCTTAGAGATATAAATCTTTCCAAGGAAGTGGTTTGTATTCACATGGAATTACAGATCTTAGACTTGGGTGACGCTTCAGAGTAACCTGGTCTAATTTTCCACCTACTCTGGAAGAAACTTGGATTATTTAGCTGGAGAGATAGTCCATTGGAACTATTTGCATATACTTCAAATTTTGATGTAGAAGAGACATCACACCCATTGTCTGAGATGAATGGATTAAAGACTAAGTGACAGACTGTAATCATTAGAACTCTGATATGTTGGCATGGGCTGTTTGGGAATTCATTGGGTCCTCTGTCTCTGCAAATACTTAAGTGAAAGTTATATTATTAAATTATGTTGGGCATGTTACATGCTGGGCTGAATTGATTCAGTTGTAACTCACCGCTTTCAATATACATATCTTTGATTTTTCCTTCCAGATACACTTTCTGCTCTTCTCCACCCTTATGTGCACCCCGAGTGTCTTCTCTCTCTGGGACTCCTTTCCGTGTCTTCTAGCTTTAGGGTAGATTCATCCAGATTAGAGGGAGAAAGAAGCATGAAATCAGGGAATTGATTCCTCCCTGCTTACAGGCATGGGCTGGCTGTGTTCTCTGGATGATGGCCACAGCTCCCTTCTGACAGCCTTGCCCCTCGGTGTGGGCATCTGAGTCTCAAGGACACCCGAAGTACTCTGTCCTCCCACCCCTTCAGTTCTAGGTGTGATGCAGGCACCCTGCTGGCACTAGACCCAGAGGGCTGCACTAAAGCTTGGGATTTCCCTATACCCCATCCTCACCTCTGTCAAAAGTTTTTTTTTATCATATTCTCCTCAAATTACCCATCCTTCTTTCTACCGGGACTCTGATAAAGTACAATAAAAATAAAAGGGGAGAACATAGAATCTAAGACATAAGAAGACCTCAAAAGTTTTCCCTTTTCCTTTTAGCATTTTCTCTAAGCCCCATAGGTTACAAGTGAGACCCAGAGAAGAAAAGTGACACAGGAAATCCACGGCAGGGCCAGGATTAAGAATTTGTATTTCCTGACCTGAGATCAGATACGTCAAACCTCTCCCCCATGCCTCTCTGAATACTAAAGAAGAATCTGTTGAAAAGTAATCCATTTCTAACCTGGTAAATGCTATGTAGGCCGGGTCATCAAGGTTAACACCCTCTGTGATAAATCATGTTGATGGCATGCACCCTTTACATGACGTGATGAGAACAGCACTTCATCTCTGAGGTCTTCCTCTCCAAAGACCCAAACCCCAGTTTAACCATGAGAAAAATATGAGACAAATCCACATTGATGGACATTCTACAAAATGCCTGACTAGTACGCCTCAAAACTGTCAAGGTCATCGAAAGCAAGGGAAGTCTGAGAAATTGTCACAGGACAGTCATCTAAAGAGACTTGCCAACTAAATGTGATGTGGTATCCTGAATGGAATTCTCAAACAGGAAAAGGATATTAAGGAAAACTGATGAACTCTACATATAGGGTGGCATTTAATTAATAACAATGTACCAATATTAGTTTCTTATTTGTGACAAATGAATCCTAGTACCAGAAGATGTTAATAACAGGAGAAAATGGGCAAATGACATGCAGGAGCTGTCTGTACCATCTTTGAAATTTTTATGTAAATCTAAAACTATTCTTTAAAAAAGTAAGTTACCACTGTTCTCTGAAATAGGACCTTGATGTCAAGTGCCTGAACACCTCCCCTCCCCATAAAAGACTATGCAGCCCCCTGCCTGTCACCCCCAAAAAAAAAAAAAAAAAAAAGACTATGCAGGAAAAAAGTCAATTCAAGGTTTAAGTAGGAAAAAATATTTTAGAGTACAAATTCTGAAAAAAATTCTATTTCAGAAGATATTATGAGACACAAAAGAATATAAAAACTCTTTCTAAAGCACAGATCTTTACAAACCATGGATCTAAAATAATGTCACAATTCGTTTTCACTGTTTGGTACTAGTATTATTTTTTTGTAAACTGAAGATAGAGAATTGGGGGGATGGCAGAGAAATAAAACATCTCCAAACCCAGATAACATATATGTCTGTACCTCAGCCTACGAAGGTCAAATATATTTTTATCCATATTTTGAATTCTCAGAATTTGGGGTTTGTATTCTTTAAGCCAAAACCTATCAACGCTAACCTTCTGGTGCTTGAAAGGAAAGACAAAAAAATTTTAATGTATATTTTTAAAAGAAAATATCAAATATCCTACAGAAAAACCACATTTTGTGAATTAAATCTAGGGATTCAGTTTTCCTTAAATTGCACCTGGGATTTAAAAAATCTAGGGAGAGTGTTTGGCCAAATGCATTTGGGATTATATAGAATCTGAAATGAAACCAACCCCAAATTCTTCAAGATGTAGATACACTTCTGAAACTAGTCTGAATTTCCTTATTTGCCTCTGGCATGAGAAGGTCTAAGAATCCTACAGTTCACCTGCTTGTCTGAGCAAGGAGCGGGGTTTCTATAAATCCAAAAGCATGGAAGAATGTTGGGAGGAGAAAAGACAAAGGATGGAGGGAGGAACTGTGAAGGAGAGGAGCAAAGAGGAGAGGAGAGAGACACAATAAAACTCTAATGCCTGGCTTGGCAATATGTTATTCAGGTATTTGATGAGTCCCTGATATGCCTCTAGGGTTCTGATAAAGGCTAGAGGCATGTTAAGGAGGGTGGCTATATAATCTATCTCTAAAGGAGGAGGCTTTTGAGAGTGAAAGAGAAAGCTACTCATAATTGCACTATGACAAAGATGTAAACCAAAACCTTCTGGAGAAAAGCAAGACATACAGACCCTCTAGGTGTAAGAAACAATATATTAGTATTTCTCAAAATGTGAAATAAAAGAGTGCCATTAAGTTTCAAAACACCACTTGGTCGTACTCATCACAGCACTAGCCTAGTGGTTATCAGAAAACCTTCTTCTTTTCCCTTTGATGAAATGCTTTTGACAGCTCATCCACGTTCCTCACGTAAACTTTGATGGTTTGTGCCATAATGTGTACGTCTCATATATGGTGCAGCATCTGGGCAAGCCACTTGCCTTGATGAGCTTCAGTTTCCTCTTCTATAAAATGGAACAATAAATGTCTCCTTCTCAGGGTGGCTCTGAGGACCAGTAGTAGTGTCTGTAAAGTTTTCGGCATATTAGGAGGCATGTCATAATTGAGAGTTCCCAAGGTTTTTGACAAAGTTGCCACCAAAATCAGTCTGTTCTTTTCATTCATTGATTCATTCATTCCTTCACTTATCCATTCATTCAATGAATATTTACTGGATACATTCTGTGTTTCAGGGACTACGGTAGATAATGGTGACAAAATGGTGAGTGGTACCATCACAGTTCGCCTGCTGGAGCTCATGCTGTAGACTGGCAAGTTAGTCACTCACTTCATAGGGCTATGAAAGAAAATTAGAGAGCTATGGGACTTTGTGTCAGAGGAGCCTGCCTTAGGCTATGAGAGAACTCTTCCTGGAGGTAAAGAAGACTAAACTAAGATCTGGAAGATAAGAAGGACTTATCTGGGTGAAGTGGGTACAAGGAGAGAGGGATTTCCCTGTCTATAGAACCACTTGGACAAAAGCATGGTAAGAGAGCTTTGTGTCCTCCACCACATTCAATCCTCTGCCTCTCTGAACCAACTAACTGGTTATCCAGCAAATCTACCTTAGTAAAAGAGGATTAAGCCACAAAACTGTAGAATTCTAGAAATGAGAAATTCTGTGTTTCAGAAAGGGTATTATACTAAATGGCTATTTAAGTTCCTTGTAATCTTGGAAGGAATTAAAAGACAAAAATGGGAGACTTCCGGGAAGATGGCGGAAGAGTAAGACGCGGAGATCACCTTCCTCTCCACAGATACACCAGAAATACATCTACGCGTGGAACAACTCCTCCGGAGCACCTACTGAACGCTGGCAGAAGACCTCAGACCTCCCAAAAGGCAAGGAACCCCCCACGTACCTGGTTAGGGCAAAAGAAAAAACTAAACAGAGACAAAAGGATAGGGACGGGTCCTGCACCAGCGGGAGAGAGCTGTGAAGGAGGAAAAGTGTCCACACACTAGGAAGCCCCTTCGCGGGTGGAGACTTCGGGAGGCGGAGTGGGGGAGCTTGGGAGCCGCGGAGGAGAGCACAGCAACAGGGGTGCGGAGGGCAAAGCGGACAGATTCCAGCGCAGAGGATCGGGGCCAACCGGCACTCACCAGCCGAGAGGCTTGTCTGCTCGCCCGCCTGGGCGGGTGGGGCTGGGAGCTGAGGCTCCGGCTTTTGTCGGAGCGCCGGGACAGGACTGAGGTTGGCGGCGTGAACACAGCCTGCAGGGCGTTGGTGCGCCGCGGCTGGCCGGGAGAGAGTCCGGGGAGGGGTCTGGACCTGCCGAAGAGGCAAGAGACTTTTACGTCCCTCTTTGTTTCCTGGTGCACGAGGAGAGGGGATTAAGAACTCTGCTTGAGAGAGCTCCAGGGACGGGCGCGAGCCGCGGCTAAGAGTGCGGAGCCCAGAGACGGACATAGGACGCTAAGGCCGCTGCTGCCGCAGCCAGGAGGCCTGTGTGCGAACACAGGTCACTAGCCACACACCCTTCCGGGGAGCCTGTGCAGCCCGCCACGGCCAGGGTCCCGGGATCCGGGGACGGCTCCCCCGGGAGAGCGCTCGGCTCGCCTCAGGCTGCAGCCTCACGCCGGCCTCTGCCGCTGCAGGCCCGCCCCGCACTCCGTGCCCCTCCCTACCCCCCCGGCCTGGGTGAGCCAGAGCCTCCGAATCAGCGGCTCCTTTAACCCCGTCCTGTCTGAGCAAAGAACAGACGCCCTCCGGCGACCTACACGCACAGGTGGGGCCAAATCCAAAGCTGAGCCCCTGGGAACTGTGAGAACAAAGAAGAGAAAGGGAAATCTCTCCCAGCAGCCTCAGAAGCAGCGGATTAAAGCTCCACAATCAACTTGATATACCCTGCATCTGTGGAATACTTGAATAGACAACGAATCATCCCAAATTAAGGAGCCCTGTGGATGAAAGGCTCTTGGTGCTGCAGCCAGGAGTCAGTGCTGTGCCTCTGAGGTGGGAGAGCCAACTTCAGGACACTGGTCCACAAGAGGCCTCCCAGCTGCACATAATATCAAACAGCAAAAATCTCGGAGAGATCTCCATCTCAACGCCAGCACCCAGCTTCACTCAACGACCAGCAAGCTACAGTGCTGGACATCCTATGCCAAACAACTAGCAAGACAGGAACACAACCCCACCCATTAGCAGAGAGGCTGCCCAAAATCATAATAAGTCTACAGACACCCCAAAACACACCACCAGACGTGGACCTGCCCACCAGAAAGACAAGATCCAGCCTCATCCACCAGAACACAGGCACTAGTACCCTCCACCAGGAAGCCTACACAACCCACTGAACCAACCTTAGCCACTGGGGACAGACACAAAAAACAACAGGAACTACGAACCTTCAGCCTGCAAAAAAGGAGACCCCAAACGCAGTAAGATAAGCAAAATGAAAAGACAGAAAAACACACAGCAGATGAAGGAGCAAGATAAAAACCCACCAGACCTAACAAATGAAGAGGAAATAGGCAGTCTACCTGAAAAAGAATTCAGAATAATGATAGTAAGGTTGATCCGAAATCTTGGAGATAGAATGGACAATAGAATGGACAAATTGCAAGAATCAGTTAACAAGGACCTAGAAGAACTAAAGATGAAACAAGCAACGATGAACAACACAATAAATGAAATTAAAAGTACTCTAGATGGGATCAATAGCAGAATAACTGAGGCAGAAGAACGGATAAGTGACCTGGAAGATAAAATAGTGGAAATAACTACTGCAGAGCAGAATAAAGAAAAAAGAATGAAAAGAACTGAGGACAGTCTCAGAGACCTCTGGGACAACATTAAACGCACCAACATTCGAATTATAGGGGTTCCAGAAGAAGAAGAGAAAAAGAAACGGACTGAGAAAATATTTGAAGAGATTATAGTTGAAAACTTCCCTAATATGGGAAAGGAAATAGTTAATCAAGTCCAGGAAGCACAGAGAGTCCCATACAGGAAAAATCCAAGGAGAAATACGCCAAGACACGTATTAATCAAACTGTCAAAAATTAAATACAAAGAAAACATATTAAAAGCAGCAAGGGAAAAACAACAAATAACACACAAGGGAATCCCCATAAGGTTAACAGCTGATCTTTCAGCAGAAACTCTGCAAGCCAGAAGGGAGTGGCAGGACATATTGAAAGTGTTGAAGGAGAAAAACCTGCAACCAAGATTACTCTACCCAGCAAGGATCTCATTCAGATTTGATGGAGAAATTAAAACCTTTACAGACAAGCAAATGCTGAGAGAGTTCAGCACCACCAAACCAGCTCTACAACAACTGCTAAAGGAACTTCTCTAGGCAAGAAACACAAAAGAAGGAAAGGACCTACAATAACGAACCCAAAACAATTAAGAAAATGGGAATAGGAACACACATATCGATAATTACCTTAAATGTAAATGGACTAAATGCTCCCACCAAAAGACACAGATTGGCTGAATGGATACAAAAACAAGACCCATATATTTGCTGTCTACAAGAGACCCACTTCAGACCTAGAGACACATACAGACTGAAAGTAAGGGGATGGAAAAAGGTATTTCATGCAAATGGAAACCAAAAGAAAGCTGGAGTAGCAATTCTCATATCAGAGAAAACAGACTTTAAAACAAAGACTATTAGAAGAGACAAAGAAGGACACTACATAATGATCAAGGGATCGATCCAAGAGGAAGATATAACAATTGTAAATATTTATGCACCCAACATAGGTGCACCTCAATACATAAGGCAAATACTGACAACCATAAAAGGGGAAATCGACAGTAACACATTCATAGTAGGGGACTTTAACACCCCACTTTCACCAATGGACAGATCATCCAAAATGAAAATAAATAAGGAAACACAAGCTTTAAATGATACATTAAACGAGATGGAGTTAACTGATATTTATAGGACATTCCATCCAAAAACAACAGAATACACATTTTTCTCAAGTGCTCATGGAACATTCTCCAGGATGGATCATATCTTGGGCCACAAATCAAGCCTTGGTAAATTTAAGAAAATTGAAATTGTATCAAGTATCTTTTCTGACCACAACGCCATGAGACTAGATATCAATTACAGGAAAAGATCTGTAAAAAATACAAACACATGGAGGCTAAACAATACACTACTTAATAATGAAGTGATCACTGAAGAAATCAAAGAGGAAATAAAAAAATACCTAGAAACAAATGACAATGGAGACTCAACGACCCAAAACCTGTGGGATGCAGCAAAAGCAGTTCTAAGGGGGAAGTTTATAGCAATACAAGCCCACCTTAAGAAGCAGGAAACATCTCGAATAAACAACCTAACCTTGCACCTCAAGCAATTGGAGAAAGAAGAACAAAAAAACCCCAAAGCTAGCAGAAGGAAAGAAATCATAAAGATCAGATCAGAAATAAATGAAAAAGAAATGAAGGAAACAATAGCAAAGATCAATAAAACTAAAAGCTGGTTCTTTGAGAAGATAAACAAAATAGATAAACCACTAGCCAGACTCATCAAGAAAAAAAGGGAGAAGACTCAAATCAATAGAATTAGAAATGAAAAAGGAGAGGTAACAACTGACACTGCAGAAATAAAAGAGATCATGAGAGATTACTACAAGCAACTCTATGCCAACAAAATGGACAATCTGGAAGAAATGGACAAATTCTTAGAAATGCACAACCTGCCAAGACTGAATCAGGAAGAAATAGAAAATATGAACAGACCAATCACAAGCACTGAAATTGAAACTGTGATTAAAAATCTTCCAACAAAGAAAAGCCCAGGACCAGAGGGCTTCACAGGCGAATTCTATCAAACATTTAGAGAAGAGCTAACACCTATCCTTCTCAAACTCTTCCAAAATATAGCAGAGGGAGGAAAACTCCCAAACTCCTTCTACGAGGCCACCATCACCTTGATACCAAAACCAGACAAGGATGTCACAAAGAAAGAAAACTACAGGCCAATATCACTGATGAACATAGATGCAAAAATCCTCAACAAAATACTAGCAAACAGAATCCAACAGCACATTAAAAGGATCATACACCATGATCAAGTGGGGTTTATTCCAGGAATGCAAGGATTCTTCAATATACGCAAATCTATCAATGTGATAAACCATATTAACAAACTGAAGGAGAAAAACCATATGATCATCTCAATAGATGCAGAGAAAGCTTTTGACAAAATTCAACACCCATTTATGATAAAAACCCTGCAGAAAGTAGGCATAGAGGGAACTTGCCTCAACATAATAAAGGCCATATATGACAAGCCCACAGCAAACATCATCCTCAATGGTGAAAAACTGAAAGCATTTCCACTAAGATCAGGAACAAGACAAGGTTGCCCACTCTCACCACTCTTATTCAACATAGTTTTGGAAGTTTTAGCCACAGCAATCAGAGAAGAAAAGGAAATAAAAAAGGAAATAAAAGAAAAGGAATCCAAATCGGAAAAGAAGAAGTAAAGCTGTCACTGTTTGCAGATGACATGATCCTATACATAGAGAACCCTAAAGATGCTACCAGAAAACTACTAGAGCTAATCAATGAATTTGGTAAAGTGGCAGGATACAAAATTAATGCACAGAAATCTCTGGCATTCCTATATACTAATGATGAAAAATCTGAAAGTGAAATCAAGAAAACACTCCCATTTACCATTGCAACAAAAAGAATAAAATATCTAGGAATAAACCTACCTAAGGAGACAAAAGATCTGTATGCAGAAAATTATAAGACACTGATGAAAGAAATTAAAGATGATACAAATAGATGGAGAGATATACCATGTTCTTGGATTGGAAGAATCAACATTGTGAAAATGACTCTACTACCCAAAGCAATCTATAGATTCAATGCAATCCCTATCAAACTACCACTGGCATTTTTCACAGAACTAGAACAAAAAATTTCACAATTTGTATGGAAACACAAAAGACCCCGAATAGCCAAAGCAATCTTGAGAACGAAAGAAGGAACTGGAGGAATCAGGCTCCCAGACTTCAGACTATACTACAAAGCTACAGTTATCAAGACGGTATGGTACTGGCACAAAAACAGAAAGATAGATCAATGGAACAGGATAGAAAGCCCAGAGATAAACCCACGCACATATGGTCACCTTATCTTTGACAAAGGAGGCAGAAATGTACAGTGGAGAAAGGACAGCCTATTCAATAAGTGGTACTGGGAAAACTGGACAGCTACATGTAAAAGTATGAGATTAGATCACTCCCTAACACCATACACAAAAATAAGCTCAAAATGGATTAAAGACCTAAATGTAAGGCCAGAAACTATCAAACTCTTAGAGGAAAACATAGGCAGAACACTCTATGACATAAATCACAGCAAGGTCCTTTTTGACCCACCTCCTAGAGAAATGGAAACAAAAACAAAAGTAAACAAATGGGACCTAATGAAACTTAAAAGCTTTTGCACAGCAAAGGAAACCATAAACAAGACCAAAAGACAACCCTCAGAATGGGAGAAAATATTTGCAAATGAAGCAACGGACAAAGGATTAATCTCCAAAATTTATAAGCAGCTCATGCAGCTTAATAACAAAAAAACAAACAACCCAATCCAAAAATGGGCAGAAGACCTAAATAGACATTTCTCCAAAGAAGATATACAGAGTGCCAACAAACACATGAAAGAATGCTCAACATCACTAATCATTAGAGAAATGCAAATCAAAACTACAATGAGATATCATCTCACACCAGTCAGAATGGCCATCATCAAAAAATCTAGAAACAATAAATGCTGGAGAGGGTGTGGAGAAAAGGGAACCCTCTTACACTGTTGGTGGGAATGTAAATTGATACAGCCACTGTGGAGAACAGTATGGAGGTTCCTTAAAAAGCTACAAATAGAACTACCATATGACCCAGCAATCCCACTACTGGGCATATACCCTGAGAAAACCATAATTCAAAAAGAGTTATGTACCAAAATGTTCATTGCAGCTCTATTTACAATAGCCCAGAGATGGAAACAACCTAAGTGTCCATCATCGGATGAATGGATAAAGAAGATGTGGCACATATATACAATGGAATATTACTCAGCCATAAAAAGAGACGAAATTGAGCTATTTGTAATGAGGTGGATAGACCTAGAGTCTGTCGTGCAGAGTGAAGTAAGTCAGAAAGAGAGAGACAAGTGCCGTATGCTAGCACATATATATGGAATTTAAAAAAAAAATGTCATGAAAAACCTGGGGGTGAAACAGGAATAAAGACACAGACTTACTAGAGAATGGACTTGAGGCTATGGGGAGGGGGAAGGGTAAACGGTGACAAAGCGATAAAGAGGCATGGACATATATACACTACCAGGGGTGGGGTAGTTAGCTAGTGGGAGGCGGCCGCGTGGCGCGGGGAGATCAGCTCGGTGCTTTGTGACCGCCTGGAGGGGTGGGATGGGGAGGGTGGGAGGGAGGGAGACGCAAGCAGGAAGAGATATGGGAGTGTATGTGTGTATATGGCTGATTCATTTTGTTGTGAAGCTGAAGCTAACATACCATTGTGGGGCAATTATACTCCAATAAAGATGTTAAAAAAAAAAACAGAATGTAAAAAAAAAAAAAAAAGACAAAAATGCAGTAGGTGAGAAAATTACATGATGGCCATGACGTTTTGAGGATTTCAGTCTAACAGTAAAGATGTTACTTCTGAGATGAAGGTAAGGGAGCGACTGCAGGTAGAGAGAATGACTTGGAAGCCACTGTGATACTGTGAGCATGAAAAGACAAAGGTTTCATCTAGTTCTATGACATTGGAAAGGAGAAGGGAACCACAATTAAAAATATCAAATATGGGGGGCTTCCCTGGTGGCGCAGTGGTTGCGAATCTGCCTGCTAATGCAGGAGACACAGGTTCGAGTCCTGGTCTGGGAGGATCCCACATGCCACAGAGCGACTAGGCCCGTGAGCCACAACTACTGAGCCTGCACGTGCGGAGCCTGTGCTCCGCAACAAGAGAGTCCGCGACAGTGAGAGGCCCGCGCACCGCGATGAAGAGTGGTCCCCGCTCGCCACAACTAGAGAAAGCCCTCGCACAGAAACGAAGACCCAACACAGCCAAAAAAATAAATTAATTAAAAAAAATCAAATATGAAGACAATACCATGCTATATACTATCTAATAACCTTGAGTAGTAACTCTTTATCCTCACTGTAAAATAGAGATATTACTTATCTTGTATTTTTTTAAACATTTAACAAGATAACACAACATAATATGATTTAAAATAACCCCTGGCACATAGAAGTTACCTAAACATACTAGCAATTGCAATTTAATATTTTACATAGGACTTTACAGTTTTCAATATATTTACTCCATATAATGCAGCCCTTAATCGTCACTACCAAAACAGTATTAGGCCATTTTACAGGTGGGAAATATGAGACCCAGGTAATCAATAACTTACTTGTGCAGCCTTTAAATGTTATGACTAAGACCTATACGGTAGCCCCCCCCTTATCCTCAGGAGCTTTATTTCAAGACCCCAGTGGATGCCTGAAACCATGAACAGTATCCTGTATATACTGTTATTACTGTTATATTACTGTTATCCTGTATATACTGTTATTTCCTATACACAAAACAAAGTTTAATTTATGAATTAGGAACAGAAATTAACAACCAGAACTAATAAAGACATAAAACAATTGTAACGATATACTATGATAAAAGTTGTGTGAAGGTGGTCTCTCTCTCTCTCTCTCAAAATGTCTTACTGTGTTATATTAGTACTGACCCTGATGATGATGATGATGATGATGATGATGATGGTGATGGTGATGGTGATGGTGATGGTGGTGGTGGTGGTGGTGGTGGTGGTGGTGGTGGTGGTGGTGGTGGTGGTGGTGGTGGTGGTGGTGGTGGTGGTGGTGACGGTGGTGGTGGTGGTGACGGTGATGATGATGTGGGATGCCACATAATGTAAGAGTTCACCTGTCCTTTCACGTCTCAGGCTCTGGTGCCTCCTTTGCAGTTTTATGAATGAAGGTTCTGATTTCATCACAGCTGAAGACTTGGTTTGGATGGTATCCTCTCTCCTTAATTAACTTCAACATGGTGGCAGCAGCTTCTTCCTAGACACACATAGCTTCTCCAGTAATTTTTTAGGTTTCCAGTCTAACCCTATTTCTGAATCCATGTAACCATCCTTAAACATCTGGTGCCACTTGTTTCAGGCACAACACGTTGCTGTCAATTGGGACTTGTTTTCCGTTTATGTTTTCCATCCACAAAATTGCACTCCTTTCCCATCTTAACTAAGCACTTATCATGCATTGTGGCCATAACTTTTGTAGTTTGAGGTATGACAGCCAAACTATCACAAATTTATTTTTCCTTCTTCACACTTTCATTGATAGAAGATTCATTCTTACTGTAGGTCTTAGCAACCTCAGCATACGATTTTTTTCTTTCCTTATTAAGTCGAGAATTTTAATCTTTTCACTTAATGAAAGCACTTTACAACCTGTCTTTGGCATATTCAAATTGCCAGCATCATTACTCACGTGCTTCAGGGCCATTATTAAATGAAATAAGCGTTACTTGAGCACAAGCACTGCGCTACCTCACAGTTGATCTGATAACCTAGATGGCTACTAAGTGACTAATGGACAGGATACTCTGGATAAAGGGATACTCCGGATGGAGCAGGGTGGCCTGATATTTCACCACACTACTCAGAACGGTGCAAAATTTAAAACTTATGAATTGTTTATTTCTGGAATTTTTCATGTAATGTTGTCAAATCACGGTTGATCATGGGTAACTGAAACCTCAGAAAGCAAAACCTCAGATAAGGGAGGACTACTGCAATTCCAAATCTTTTTTCCACTATGCCATTCTGCCTCCCCCAGCTCAGAGACATGGGAGCTGAGAATTCTCAAGAATGCCACCACATTATTACATGTTCTCTGGGAACTACATTGAGTAGTTTTACAACTGAATGTATATCGAATTTAATTAATCTCAAATAATCTGCATTACAGTCAAATTTGATTCACATTCAATTCAAGGTTAGTTGAATTCTTGGATGAGCAACCTAGGAATACAATACAAAGGGCTGACCACTATCCAGATTTAGAACATTTCAATCACTCCAAAAATATCCCTTGTGTCTCTCTCTGTAGGCTTAACTTTTC
Source organism: Lagenorhynchus albirostris (assembly GCF_949774975.1). Classification (NCBI taxonomy): domain Eukaryota; kingdom Metazoa; phylum Chordata; class Mammalia; order Artiodactyla; family Delphinidae; genus Lagenorhynchus; species Lagenorhynchus albirostris. The sequence continues at coordinate 18,494,820 of NC_083101.1, forward strand.
TGGACATTTCATATAAATTGAACATACAATAGGTGGTCTTTTATGTCCAGCTGTTTTCACATAGCATAATTTTTTTTTTTTTATAGTTTGACACTTTATGAAGTTAAATATACAACTGCCATATGACCCTCCAGTTCCACTCCTGGGCACTTACCCTAGAGAAATAAAAATTTTAAGTTCACACAAAAACCTGTGACATGAATAGTTACGGCAGCTCTATACAGTGAATGGATAAACAAATTGCTGCACATTCATACAGTGAAATACTACTCAGCAGTAAGAGGAATGAACTTCATACATGCATCAACTTGGATGAATCTCCAAGGCATTACGCCAAGTGAAAACAAGCCAGTCTCCAATGTTAGACACTGTGGGACTCCTTTGCTGGTGGCACTCGCACTAAGACAAAACTCTGCTGACAGATCAGTGGTGGCCGGGCTAGAGGAGGGGGTGTGACTGTGAAGGGAGAGCCCAAGGGAGATATTCTGGGGTGATGAAGCTCTTCCCTATCCTGACTGTGATGGTGGTTACACAGATCTGTCTCTATGTGTATCAACGTCATTGAACTGCACATTAATAAAGGTCAATTTTACTGCATGTTAGATTGAAAATGCAATAAAAACAACGATGTCATCACACACTCACTAGAATGGCTAAAATTTAAAAACCTGTTTGGAGTCAGGTATTTGGATAACGTCCTTCAACTTAGGTTTGTGTAATGTTTTTCTCATACTCAGACTGAGATTACAGGTTTGGGGGAAGAACGTCCAGAGGTGAAGTGCACATTTCATCACATCTTATCAGGGAGTACATCAGGTCAACATGATCTGTCACTAGTAATGTTAACCTTGATCACCTGGCCAAGGGACTGTTGGCTTTTCCTGGGGAGGGCTCGGAACCTCTACCCCAGCTGGCTGGCGGGCAACAGAAGAGGTCCCCAGGGGGCTTCCCTGGTGGCGCGGTAGTTGAGAGTTCGCCTGCTGATGCAGGGGACACGGGTTCGTGCCCCGGTCCGGGAAGATCCCACATGCCGCGGAGCGTCTGGGCCTGTGAGCCATGGCCGCTGAGGCTGCGCATCCAGAGCCTGTTGCTCTGACACAGCCAGAAAGCGGACAGACCAGAGCCAGTCAGGCCTCATCTCAGAGAATACTCCTGCGAAGCTCAGAAGTGGGGGCCCTCGCTGACACCTGCTCTGCTCACCCCTGCGCCCAGCTTCTGCTTTTGGGGGGGGGTTGAGGTTCCTGGCAAATCAAGGGCCTGCTGCCCCCCACTCTCCATCCTGCTCCGGGCAGCCAGAGCTGCTCCACAATCTAAATCACATCACCTCTCTCTCAGACTGACATCCTCCAACAGGTTCCCATGGCTCTTAGGATGAAATCCAAAGATGTGCAAGCCCTGCCTGGTCCGCTTCTGCCCCCCTCACGCCCTCCCTCATGCCTCCCCGACTCCAGCCACAGTGCTCTCCCTCCTGCTGCTGGAACACACAAGCCTCTCTCCCAGCTCAGGGCCTCTGCACTTGCTGCTCCCCAGCCTGCAACTCTTTCATTTCCCGCAGATCTCCTCATGGCTAACTCATCCTGCAAATCTCAGCTCCAGCGGCCCCTCTGCAGAGAGCTTTCTCTTTTCCCACTTCTCCTAGGTGCCCCTCCTTCCTTCTAGTTATTCCCTTCATAGTCATTGGTCCACTCTGAAGTCACCTAGTTTATCTGGCTGTTGATCCTCCATCTCCCCTGTGAACTATGAGCTCCAGGAGAGCCACAGCCTTGTCTGCCTTGGTCACCACTTGTTCCCTGGGGGCTGAACACAGGGCCCAGCACACAGTAAGTTGCTAAATTAAAATATGTTCAGTGAATTAATCAATCCTGCCTTCGGCATGCCTGCAACCAATCAGAGGTTCAAACAGGAATATAGTATACTTGCAGCATAATGTTTCTGAAGTTATCTACTTGGTGGTATATATATCAATGGTGTGTTCCTTTTTATTGCTGAATAATATTCCATTATATAGATACATCACATTTTGTTTACTCATTCACCAGTTTATAGACATTTCCATTGTTTCCATGTCTGGGCTGTTATTAACAATGCTATTATGGGGCTTCCCTGGTGGCGCAGTGGTTAAGAATCCACCTGCCAATACAGGGGACACGGGTTCGAGCCCTGGCCTGGGAAGATCCCACATGCCGCAGAGCAACTAAGCCCGTGCACCACAACTACTGAGCCTGAGCTCTAGAGCCCGCAAGCCACAACTACTGAGCCCACGTGCCACAACTACTGAAGCCTGCGCACCTAGAGCCCATGCTCCGCAACAAGAGAAGCCACGGCAATGAGAAGCCCGTGCACCGCAATGAAGAGTAGCCCCGGCTCACCGCAACTAGAGAAAGCCCATGCACAGCAACGAAGACCCAATGCAGTCAAAAGTAAATAAATAAAATAAATAAATTTATTAAAAAAAATAATGCTATTATGAATGTTCACATGCAAGTCTGTGTGACAGATGTTTATATTTCTTTTGGGTATTTGACCCAGAGTAGAATTGCTGGGTTGTCAGAGTAGAATCGCTGGGTCACACAGTAAGCTTATGTATAACTTCAGAAACTGCCATACTGGTTTACAAAGTGACTCTGCACCACTCGACATTACCAGCAATATAGGGAGATTTCCATTTTTCCACATCCTCACTGACATCTATTATTGTCTGTCTTTTTGATTACAGACATTGTAGTGGATGTATAGTGGTATCTCATTATGATTTCCATTTATGTTTCCCTAATGACTAACAATGTTAAGCATATTTTCTTGTGCTTATTGGCCACTTGTTTATTTTATTTGATAAAACGTCTATTCAAATATTTTGCCCATTTTAATTGGATTGTTTGTCATCTTATTATTGAGTTCCATAAGTTCTTTATATATTCTGGAAAAAAGTCCTTTATCAGATATCAGATTGCAAATATTTTCCCCAAGTCCATAACTTGCATTTTCATTTTCATAATCTTTTCTTGCTGTAAAAATATTTTAATTTTCATGAAGTCTAATTTATTAATTTTATTTTATTTTATGGATCATGCTTTTGATGTCATATCTATGAACTTTTTACTCAATCCAAGGTCATGAAAATTTCTTCCTAGGTTTTCTTCTAGAACTTTTATAGTTTTAGCTCTTATATTTGCCTATCTATTTCAAGTTGTTTCTTGTGTGTGATATAAGAAAAGAGTTGAAATTTGTCATTTAGTGGTTAAAGTTATATACGTTTTTTTCCCTCTTTTCTTGAGTCAGCTTAGTTTCATTGTGTTAGTCCTTTCAAGAATACAATTACATCGTTTCTTTGTTTTCATTTTCCTTATGTTTTGCTTTTATTTTCTTCTACACTTTTTCTTTTTCTAATTTTTTAAATTCATTGCTGTCTCATTTATTGTTTTCAGTTTTACTGAGGTATAATTAACAAAAACTGTATATATTTAAGGTATACAACTTGATGTTGTAATAGATGTATATACATCGTGAAATAATCACCACGATCATGCTAATTAACATATCCATCACCATACCTAATTACCACTTTCTTTCCTTTCCTTCCTTCCCTCCCTCCCTCCCTCCCTCCTTTCTTTCTTTTTTGTGGGAACAATTAATAACCACGCTCTAAGCAAATACAACATTGTATTGTTAACCATAGTTATCATGGTATACATTAGATCCACAGAACTTATTTGTAACTGAAAGTTTATATCTTCTGACCAACATCTCTCTTTCTCCCAACCCCTAGTCCCTGGGCAACCACCATTCTATTCTCTGCTTCTATTTTGACCATTTTAAATTCCATGTATAAGTGAGATCATGCAGTGTTTGTCTTTCTGTATCTGGCTCATTTCACTGTGCATGATGTCCTCTAGGGTCTTCCATGTTGTCATAAATGGCAGGAGTTCCTTCTATTGCATTTATTTATAATCTTCTTTTCTTAATGATGACTATAAAATTTCCCCTAATCACTGCTTTAGCCATATCACACAAGATTGAATAATGCATGTTACCATTGCGGTTTAGTTCTCAGTGTCCTGGTTTCCATTATGCTTTCTTAATTGATAATTAATTTTAGTTTCCTAAATGTATAAGAAGGACTTTGATTACCTTTTTGTTACTGATTTCTATTTTGCTTGCAGTGTGGTCACATAATATGATATCAGGTCTTTGGACTTGCTTAGAACTCTTGTGTGCACTAGTTTATGAAACATTCTTTAAGGACATGTCATATGCTTATTTATTCTTTTTATTTTCTTTGCTTGCCAGTTTCTGAGAGAAGTAAATTAAAATCTCCCACTATAATTATGAATGTATCATACTGTCATTATTATGTTAATTATTACTTTCTATATTTTAAAGTTCTGATGTTAAGGACATACATGTTCAAGAGTGTTATTCTGGGGGATTATCACTTTATTATTAACTAATGCACTTTTTAATCCCTAAAAAGCCTTTTTGCCTTAAAGCTCTTTCTGTGTAAAACTAATTTCCTTATTCCAGCTTTCTTTTGGCTCTATGTGCCTGTGTATCTCATTCTATCTTTTTATTACTGACATTTCTCTATTTTTTTGTATTTTACTTGAATTTCTTATATACAACATGTAGCTGTCATTTTTAAAAATCCAATCTGAGAATTTCTGTCCTTAATCGGGTAAAATAAATATTGTCACGTAAATGGTGATTACTGACTTTCTGAGTTCACGTCTGTTATTCTACTATGTGTTCTGTATGTAATATGTGTTTCCTTTGTTTTTCTTTTCTTGCTTCCTGCCTTCATTTGGGTTGATGAAATTTTGTTTATTCTCTTATTTCCTCTAATACTTTTGAAGGTACGTGTGTGAAGGTACATATTCACTATATGTATACATAAACACTATATGGCATTTCTATTTTTTGGCATTTACTTTTAAAATTTAAAATGCATATATAACAACAGTCTAAGGTTTATCAATGTCTTTAAACTCCCACTAAATGATTCAAAGAGCCTAGAATATTTCATCTTGTTCATATTATTACCCCAATCTTTCATGTTATTGTTTTGGAATAGTTTGTTTTCACCTTATTTCTAATTACCTCAATTAAGTTAATATTGTTTCTGTTTCTTTTTATTTAGATTTACTTACATATCAAGTAACTTCTTTATTCATTATTATTTTTTGCCATCTCTAATTCCTTCTCTATACAACTTGCAACTTTCTGAAATACAACCTTTAGCAACACTTTTTTGTGATGATGTGTAAGTCTTCAGTCTTTGCTGAAAATATATTCAATTTATTATCGATCTTGAATAACGTTGAGGTCTTATAGAATCATTGTCTTAAAATTACTACCCTTTGTCATGTCGAATATATTATTTCATTCTAGTCTCTACTGTTGCTGCTAAGTCTACTGAACATCTAGTTTCTGTTTTTGAGATTATTTTTTTCCTTTGTTTGCTTTGTAAGACTTTTACTGTGTCTATGGTTTTTAAGTGTATGTTTATTTCAGCTTTCCTCTTTAGGACTCACTGTATTTAACTTACATCTTATACCTCTCTCTGATTCTGAAAAATTTAGAGCTATTATCTCTTTAATTTTCACTTTTTTTCTTTTCATGGATCATCTGTCTTCTTTTTCTGGGATTTCTATTCATTCATTCATCCTTTCAGCAAATATTTCTAGAGTACCTTCTATGTGCCACATATTATTTTAGGCTGTTAATAATATATTCCTAATATAAAATACTGAAACTTCTAATTTTCTGATCAATAACTCTTAACCTCTTTTTTCTTTACTTACATCTGCTTATATCTCTGTGCTTCCATCTAGGTAACTTGACCTTTTTTATCTTCCAGGTCTTTACTTCTTTCACTATGACTAATCTGTTTAACCCAGACATTGACTTTTTTAAAAATTTAAGATTATATAAATTTTTGTTTTATAATATCTATTTTTTAATTCTAATTATTCATTTTTGATAAGTTCTTGTTCTATTTTAATTTGCTTCCTTCTATGTTCTCTTTAATCATTTAAAATGTGTTTATTTGATAGCCTCTTTCTTATGTTCTGTAATTTCAGTGTCTTGGGGTATTAATTTTATGCTTTGTTGTTTCTGTTGATCTCCCATGTGGTAGATCATTTCCTCAAGTAATTTGTATTTTTGGATTATGTGTTTATTTTTCGTGGTGGTCTTTCCCCCACTCTCTATCCCCTCTGTCAATGAGAGACACATGTCCTCTGGGTCCTGGAAGTGTCTTCACAGTGTGGTTTCTTTTATGTGTTTCTGCCAAAACCATGGGGTTTATGGTCTTAGAGTGTTTTTTGCATTATTTCCCTCCTTGTGATCCCTACTCCATGTGAATAACGTATATTCTGACCCAGAATCCACGCATGGCACATGCTAGATTTTTCAATTTCTCAATGTAGGTGCATTTTTTTCCTCCATATGCACAGGCAGAAGATGAGTTCTCTTGCTACTTTATTGGACTTGTAGGAAGATTTTTGTCCCCTTATTACATGGATTCTACTGTCTTTCAGAGCCCTGGCTTTATTTACAGCACATAAAGTTCGCAGTTTCCTGTAGTCATAACTCCATACCCCCTGTTTCTACAGAGAGTTCAATTCCTATCTTGTCTGTTACCTTTTTAAGCCACCATTGCATTAACTTGAAAGCATATGCATTTGGCTTAGATCTACCTCTTAATTCTTATACTTCAGAATTTACTTCTTTTGATCTTAGTTATTGATTAGCATATTACTGTTGTTGTTATAATTAATGCAGCATCTCTATGTGTTCAGAGTAACTGTGGGTCTCTGAAGGCTGAGCCCATGATATTGCAAGAGGGGGGAAGTCAGGCCAGAAGGGAAAAACAAAAACACACTAAGATTTTAGCACTCTCATCACAGAGCCAGGTCTCCTGGCTCTTGGCTCAGTGTTGGTAATTCTACCATAGAATGAATGAATACCCACATGCCTTACTTACTTTATACTTCCTTCCCCGACAATTTGCATTTACTGATGCTTTACATTTCTGCCTTTGTCACCACATTCCTTCCAATTATTTTTTTCAAATGAATGTTTCTTAAGCCGATGCTTTATAAAATTGCAGTGCATAATATTTCATCTTTAAAGCAGTGGTCACAGCTCTGCAGGGTGCTGTGTAATAATGTAATAGTCAGTAATATATACAGTACAATAAGAAATCCCCCAGCTCAGTTCCGGGATGGCATTTGAAAATCCAGGAGAATAAATTTCCAGAAGGCATAGATTATTTGATATGTAATCTTACAAAAAGAGAACTACACTGTCCAATGTAGTAGCCATTATTTGAACATTTAAAGCTACTAAGACTGAGGAACTCATTTAAAAATGGTAATTAATTTTAATTAATTTAAATAAGTTAACAATGGATGTTCAATTCAATTATTGAAAATGTTCAATAATGTTTCAAAGACAAAGTATTTTAAAAAGAATGCAAAATATTTGACATACTATTTTAGATATAGTGAGTTAATAATATGTGTTATTAAAATAATTTTGTTTACTCATTACTTATTTTGCTTGTTTCTTTTTGCTTTTTTTAATGTGGATACTAGAAAATGTAAAATGATATATGTAGTGTGCATTACACTTCTAATGGACAGAGTTGATGTAGAACACAGGCCACTTAGAGTTATTTTTATCCATCTATCTAAGTATCATCTATCTATCTATCCAACTATCAATCCACCTATTTCCTTGAGCACTCAAAGTTTAATACCAGGACTTGTAAAATCCTTGAATAAATCATACAATTTTAATTGATTTTATATTCCCAGTGTCTAACAATTATAATTGTTCATAATTGTCATCTTTTGAGCAGTTGCTATATTTTAGCCACTTTGCTTTACTATTTTCCTTAATTCTATGTATTCAAGTAGCATTGAACCTTTAAGATAGCCCACTGATATAGGAAACTTTAGTATATCTCAATTTTACATACAAGAAAATTAAGGCACATATGGAAAAAAATGCTTCGGTCATCATTTTTCTAGTCAGTGATAGAGCTCAGGTCTCCAACCCTGAATGATAATTTTCACCCAGGTGACAGATGCTCTTTAACACAGGTGTGGTCATCTGGGCTCTGCATGGGCATTTATGGGACGGGAGTTTATAATAACACACAGGGGCAGAAGTGAGAACAAGGAACAATGGGTCATCTGGACAAGTGTTTTCAATCAATAAGTGCCAACTGGGCTTCCCTGGTGGCGCAGTGGTTGAGAGTCCACCTGCCGATGCAGGGGACCCGGGTTCGTGCCCCGGTCCGGGAAGATCCCACATGCTGCAGAGCGGCTGGGCCCGTGAGCCATGGCCGCTGAGCCTGTGCGTCCCGAGCCTGTGCTCCGCAACGGGAGAGGCCACAACAGTGAGAGGCCCGCGTACCGCAAAAAAATAAAAATAAAAAAATAAGTGCCAATAAGTTAAACACTCAATATTGTTTTCTTTTTACTTTGAATCTTACATTTAGTGTTTGTGGCGACCTAGCTTGTGTCTAGAGAAGATGCTGGTCTTTCTAATAGATTGCTGCATCTTGGGGTTTGCTGTGATCAAGGAAAACAAAACAAAACAAAACAGCGACTTCCCCGGTGGTCCAGTGGTAAAGAATCCGCCTTCCAATGCTGGGGACGTGGGTTCAATCCCCGGTCGGGGAACTAAGATCCCACATGCCGCAGGGCAACTAAGCCCTTGCGCCACAACTACTGGGCCCATGCACCTCAACAAGGGAGCCCGCGTGCTGCAAACTACATAGTCCATGCGCTCTGGAGCCCACGTGCCACAACTAGAGAGAGAAAACCTGCACACCACAACGAAAGATCCCACATGCCTTAACAAAAGATCCCACATGCCGCAACTAAGACCCGACACAGCCCCCAAAAAAAAGTTAATATGTTCCTGATACATAATACATGCTAAAAATCTATGCTAAGTGCTGAGCATGCGTTATTTCATCTCATCTTGACCTAAGACTTGTGGTATTATTATTATCAGCTCCCTTTTATACACAAGAATATCGAAGCCCAGAGAAGTTCAGCAACATATTGAAGACTGTATTATTCCAGGTAGAAGCAGGGTATTAATCTAGTTTCATCTCCTTCCAGAACAAAAATTTTTCTGCTCTCTGATATAGTGAAGATGTACCAGATGCTCTCAAAATTCTGGGTGCAATGTATCTGAAACTTGTTTAACAGAGCGTACCCCAATGTTGAGTTAATAAATTGCATCTCCTAGAGGGGGATGCTGCTGATAAGTTGAGGTTCACCCTGTATTAATTTCCTACTAATGCTGTTATACATTATTACAAACTTGGTAGCTTAAAACAACACACATTTAGTCTTTTACAGTTCTAGGATTCAGAAGTCTGAAATCAGTTTCACTGGGTCAAAACCAAGGTGCCAGCATGGTTTTGCCACCTTGGGAAGTTCTCTGGGGAGAATCCATTTCCTTGGTTACTCCAACCTGTAAAGCTGCATTTCTGGGTTCATGACCCATTCCTCCAGCTTCAAAGCCAGCAGCATAGCATCTTTACATCTCTATTTCATCATCACATCACTTTCTCCTCTTCTGTCTCTGAGGTCAAATCTCCTTCTGCCTCCTTCTTATAGAACCACTGTGATTACCTTTAGAGCACACCTGGCTAATGTGGGATACTCTCTCCATCTCAAGATCCTGAACCACATGGATCAAATCCCTGTTACCATATGAAGTAACGTTCGTAGGTTTTGGGGGATAGGACATGGACATCTGGGGGAGCTGTTATCTAGCCTACTACATACACCTAAAAATAGTACCTATCTGTGCAAGCCCATGATTTCCAAAATAGTCATAAAAGTGAGCATAGAAGGATCTTTTAGACAAGGCTGGATTCTAAGTAGCTGTGCAGAAGTCCATCTATTACATGTCCAAAATATTGCTAAACATCTATGTAAAGTGAAGTTTCACAGGAGAACCAGAGATGTTGACAGCATTAAATCTGAATCTTATTGTTTCCTGTCAACTCTTAAAATATATATCCAAAGATGTTTCCATTTTGGCTGTCTTCATCATAAAACGTACAAGTGTGCTACATCAGAGTGCATATGACATAAACCAATTAAAAAGAGAATGGATGAGACTAAAACCAATTAAAAAGTGTATGGATGATTTCATGTGACTATTTCATCTGCTTGGATATAGTCAGTGTAACTTTTGTTCTGGTGAGCAGCTTTTTAAGAAAAAAAACTATGAACCTATATAATGTGAAATTTCTTTAGAAGAGGAGCTTCTGTACTTTTAACAGTAAACTTGTAGTAAGACGCTTACTGAAAAGATGTAGACTGATTTATAACACTTAAGATCTTGTCAGGCAAATAAGACATTATGCTAATTCAATCTTGCTTAAAGCATCTTGCTTCCATATAGGACTTCTACATGTTTCATGGTACAGTTATGCTATACCCAAATGATCCTCATAAATAACTTTGGTATAGGTAGAACAAATATTATCCCAGTTTTGGGGAAAAAAAAAAAAGGCTACTGAGAGACAGAAAAATTCAGGTTAGTTTTCACCCAAGGTTTCTAGGCTAGTTACACCCAGAGCAAGAATAGAACACAGATCTTGCAGGTTCTAGTTCCTAGTTCTGTATGTGCTTTTTTAAACTTTCCTCCTACTTAAGCCATACTGATGTAACTTAATTTATCACATTTATCATTTTATCAAATTTTTATCAGAAAATTTATCATTTTCTCTAGTGTAATTTAAACATTCTGTTTACTTGTCTTAAAGGAATGGGAAGTTCTATTATTAAGGAGAAACAGAGACTCACAGAATTCAATGTATTCAACACAGATATTCACTTGGTCTTTTAATCAATAATATCTTCATATGTTCAGGGGATTCAACTCATTTAAGTCTTGGCTCAAATATAACCTTCTCAGGAAATCTTATTCAATTTCTTTTCCATCAAACTTATAGTACTATACGCTATGTAGTTTTTGTGTGTGTGCATAAATAGGTTATATATGTATATATACATATACAGATACGTATAATTTATCTGTTGTCTGTGCCCCTATGCTAGAATGTAATCTCCATGAAGGCAGTGGTTTTTGTATCTTTAGTTTAATAATTTATTCCACTGTCTAGAATTGAACTTGATCCATAATAGGTACTCAATATAAATTTGTTTAAAAAATGAATTAACAAATTCAATTTCTTCTACAGATTCAATGCAATCCCTATCAAATTACCAATGGCATTTTTCACTGAACTAGAACAAAAAATCTTCAAATTTGTATGGAGACACAAAAGACCTCGAAAAGCCAAAACGTTCTTGAGAAAGAAAAATGGAGCTAGAGCAATCAGGCACCCAGACTTCAGGCTACGGTACAAAGCTACAGCCATCAAAACAGTATGGTACTGTCACAAAAACAGAAATATAGATCACTGCAACAGGACAGAAAACCCAGAAATATACCCACTCACCTACGGTCAATTAATCTATGACAAAGGAGGCAAGACTATACAATGGAGAAAAGACAGTCTCTTCAGTAGTGGTGCTGGGAAAACTGGACAGCTACATGTAAAAAACTGAAATTAGAACATTCTTTTACATACACAAAAATATGCTCAAAATGGATTAAAGACCTAAAATTAAGACCAGATACTATAAAACTCTTAGAGCAAAGCATAGGCAGGACACTCTTTGACATAAATCGCAGCAATATCTTATTCAATCCACCTCTTACAGTAATGGAACCTTTTAAAAAATAAACAAATTGGGAGGGACCTAATTAAACTCAAAAGCTTTTGCACAGCAAAGGAAACCATAAACAAAATGATAAAACAACCCACAGAATGGGAGAAAATATTTGCATACAATGTGACTGACAAGGGATTAATTGCCAAAACTTACAAACAGCTCATGCAGCTCAATATCAAAACAACCCAAAAATCCCAATCCAAAAATGGGCAGAAGCCTAAATAGACGTTTCTCCAAAGAAGACATACAGATGGCCAAGAGGCACGTGAAAAGATGCTCAACATTGCTAATTATTAGAGAAATGCAGAAATGCAAATCAAAACTACAATGAGATATCACCTCACAGCAGTCCCAACGGCGGCGATAATCAAAAAGTCAACAAGTAATAAATGCTGGAGAGGGTGTGGAGAAAAGAGAACCTTTCTACAGTGTTGGTGGGAATGTAAATTGGTGCAGTCACTATGGAAAACAGTATGGAGGTTCCTTAAGAAACTAAAAATAGAGCTACCATATGATCCAGCAATCCTACCGCTGGGCATATACCCAGAGAAAAACATGGTTTGAAAAAAAAAATCTACAGTTAATGTGGATGAGAACTAACTGCTGATTGTTGAATAAAGTTATAGAACTGCAAAAAACAAACAACAAAAAAAAGATACATGCACCCCAATGTTCATTGCAGCGCTGTTTACAATAGCCAAGATGTGGAAGCAACCTAAATGTCCATCAACAGAGGAATGGATAAAGAAAATGTGGTACGTATCTACAAAGGAACATTACTCAGCCATTAAAAAGAATGAAATAATGCCATTCCATGTTGCAGCAACATGGAACATGGATGGAGCTGGAGATTATCATACTAAGTGAAGTAAATCAGACAGAGAAACACAAACATCATATGTTATCACTTATATGTGGAATCTAAAAAAAAATTATACAAATGAACTTATTTACAAAACAGAAACAGACTCTGATTTAGAGAATGAACTTATGGTTATCAGAGGGAAAGGTGGGGAGGGAAGGACAGATCGGGAGTCTGGGATTGATATGTACACACTGCTATATTTAAAATAGATAAACAACAAGGACCTACTGTATAGCACAGGGAATTCTGCTCAATACTCTCTAATAACCTAAATGGGAAAAGAATTTGAAAAGTAGAAACATGTACATGTATAACTGAATCACATTGCTGTACACCTGAAACTAACCCAACATTGTTAATCAACTACACTCCAATATAAAATAAAAACTTTTTTAAATAAAATAAATTCAAATTCTTATCCAAATAAATGAGTGTGCCTTTGATAGAAATAATAGTTATGCAAATTGTCTCTTAAATTTTAGAGTATTTTACCCTTAAATGACAATTTTCATATAATTTATTCCCACTATACAAATAAGAAAACTTTTGCTCATAGAAATGAAATGATGACTTCAGCATGGTCACTCGGTTACTCAATAGTTTGGATATTATGTATAATATTTATGATATATAATACATATGATATGGATATGGATATAATATACACAATAATACATTTAGATATGAATATAAATGGCCCCTCCTTCTCCAACTGTCCTTGATGAATGATTTAAAAAATTCACAGTTGTAGAAGGATCTTTTACCTCCTCTACATACAGGGCAGGATTCATTCTTTTATTGAAATTTAAGAGATAAAAGGTAATAGTAGTCTAGGGGGCTGGTTTGGATTGTATAAAATGGGTATTTCCATTAATATTTACCATGGAATAATAGGAGCTTACAAACTGTCTTTGGGTCCTTCTCACCTCCATCACCCCAGCTATGCTTCACTGTTTAGATTCTTTTGGGATAATTATTTGAAATAGAACAGAGATAATTCAGCCAATCCTCATCTTGACCCCACTCATACAGTTGAACTGAGACTCAACATCAGACACTAATTCTTATCTTCTCAGGAAGGACATTGTGAAATGCTCCATTTGCCAACAATGTCCACATTGATTAATCTCCACTCATGCTGTGGTTAGGTCTGGAGAAAAACATACAGCCATATTTGCATAATTGTTTGTAAACTCATCCTACTTCTCAGTGGGTGCATATTTACACCAAGGCTTCATTCAGCTGAGATTAATACTCCCCAGACTGACAGCAAAAGAACTGCAATTACCCATGTAGAGCAACTGTGTTCTTCAAGGGGCGACAAAAAGACCCAGCTCCTTCATTTGACTACATTTCAAGTAAAGGCCACTTTTGTGGAATCTTGTGGCTGATGAAGAGAAATGACAATTATTGAATTCCCAAGGATTCAATAAACTCATTTACATCCTTCAATAACCGAGCAAAAAAGCAAAGCAGGTATTACGTGTCTTATTGTACTACTGAGGAAATTGCGGCTCAGAGAGGTCAAATCATTTTTCAACCTCACACAGCTACTATGTGTTGAACCAAGACTTGAGTGCAGATCAAACTCCAAAATATTTATACTACATCTCAATGCCAATCTGTTATTTTATTTTTTCCCTGCTAAATCCACGTATTCTTTTAAAGAAGGGAAGAGGGTCTGGAGGAATTAACATATGCAGTCTCTGCCTAAGAGTAAATATCCAGTAAACATAGCACTGAAAAGTTTTAAAAGAACTTCAGATTTTGGGGGTACATATATTTATTAAGCATTCATGGTGCTTCTATGTATTTCCTACAATACACAGCAGGCAGCAAACTGTCATCTCTCAATGCTGTTGGGAGTACTTGGGTTCCTCGGGATTAGAATACAAATAAACAAACTAAACAAATACATAGCACCAAAAAGGTGTTATTTTATCCAAGATATGCTATGCAAGGGAGAAGGTAATTGACTGGAACTCGGCTACTGGTGTTCATGTTAATGTTCTAGAAATCTGCTAAGAATATTCTTCCTTTTGAGAGAATTCTGTGCTCAGATCATACTAAAGCCTGTAAATGAGAGAGAGATAAATCTGTAAAGTTCTCATTCTCAAATCAAGCCTGGGAAATGGCTTCACCCAGTGAGCGGAAGCCAGTGAATATGATCGTGATGGAATCAGAGATGAAGAGAGGACCCACATGGATCCCTCTGACTGGATCATGAGTTACTGAATTCAACCATGAGAAGGAGTGATGAAAACCCAGACCACAGAAAAACTGTTATTGAATAGCTACTCTCTGTACCACCAATACCACTGGCGTCACCTGTAAACCACATCAACACCCTTCACTGCAACATTCACATCAAAAACCACGTAAACACAAGAAAGTAAGGCACATAAATGAGGTGAGTGAAAACTGCTGTAAAGAATATATAATAAGGTGATGTGGTAGTAATTTGGGGTGAGGTAAACGTTACTTTAGCTAGGTTGGTCTTGGGCAAAGCTCTCTCAATAGGTGATACCTGGACTTGAATGATTATAAGGGGCTATCCAGGAAATTTTCTGGGAGAATTTTCTAATAGGGGGCTTGGCATGTACAAACTCCCTGAGTTCGGTATAAGCATAATGTATACGAGAAACAGAAATAAGGCCATTGTAACAAAGGGAGAGGATGAGAGTAGGCGAGTACTGAGACGGGTCATGGGAGACCTGGTAAGTCAAGGTGATGACTCATGTTTTATTCCAATTCCATTGGACTTCGTTGGAGGCATTTAAACACAGAAGATAGGACATGATTTACACTTTTTAAAAAGGTTTTCTGTTGAACAGAAACTGCAGTCAATTATTGCAAGGGGGTAAGGGAAGTCCCCATGACCAAGAGAAAAAAAAATTATTTAGGAGACTTGATCTATCCTGGTGAGAGGGGTGGTCAAGGCAGTAGGGCTGGCTAAGGAGTTAAGGATTCACAGTACTTCAGTCCAAGTAGAACATGTCAAATGAGCCTTAGGACGCTATTACCTTTCTTTACATGCTATGAAACATCTGTGCCATGACATATTTGTGCCTTGAATTCAGCAATGAATCTACAGGGGACTGTAACATGCACACACAAAAAACAGGAGAGTGATATATTGAGAGAGTGAGATATAAAGAGAAAATTTTAGCCACTTCTTTCTGTCTTGAAAGAGCTTAGAAGGTGTCAGTGGGGGGTCTTAGAGAACCACAGAGAGATCAAAAGCAACCAAGATGGAAGCACTGGGAGAAAGGAAAAATAAAAAATGAACAGCAAGGAGGTTGGGAAGAGGAATAGAAGAAAGAAGAAAGAACCAAAATGTATGTGATAGGGGACATGATAGATGCCTAGAGCAACAGATTTAGGAATTCCTATCTAATCTTAAAATAATGTACCTCAAAGGAACCCTGGATGTCAGAGTTTGGAACACAACTCCAAGAACTACCATTTTCCATGTATTTTTAATATAAAACACATTGTGTTAAGTGTTTTCTATGCCAGATGGGGAAACTGAGACTTTGAGAGGAAATTCAGCATGCCCAAAACCCCACAGCCATTAATTTTCCAGTACGAGATTCCAATCCAGATCTGTTCAATCCCAAACCACTTTTCTCACTATGAATTAGATTTGCCTATTTTTGAACTACACACAAATGGCATCGCATAGCATGAAACCTTTTGTGCCTGGCACATTTCCTCAACATTTCCATGGCTTTGCGCGTTCCTTTTCACCGCTATATAATATTCTATTTTATAAGTATAACACGTTTTAGGGTTGATGGACACTTGGGATACTCCCAGTTTTATTATTACAAGTCATACTGATATGAACATCGCTGTGCGTATCTTTTGGTGCACATGTTCACTTGTGTCTGTTGGTACACACTTAGCAGTACAATTGCTGAATCATAGGGTATACATATAATCAGCTATAGGAGATACTGCCAAAGGATGTTCCAAAGTGATGTACAAAATCCCTTCATTTTTACAGATGACACAAGTGAGGTCCTTTGAGAGGAAGGACTTAGCAAACAAGAGTGAGCTGGGCCCCGGCTGCCAGCCTTCCAAAACTTAGTTCTGTTTCCAGCACAATGGCTCACTCCCCTTCCCTGTTCTGAACCATTCCAATAAAAACTTGCTCATTCATGTCTATCATTGGTCTTCTGCCTAAATGTTTTCCTTCCTCTTCTCTAAAAATTCAGGATAAAATTCTCTAAGTAATTAATTTAAAAACAACACAACAAAACGAAAACTGTATAGCCATTTGTGGAAAGGCTCGCTAATGGAAAACCCAGACACTTATTGCCATAGGTCTTCAATGTACCTTTGAGTCAGCTGGGATTCCTTAGCAAGTTTTGTTATAAAGATGACTCATTGGCTTTTGACCACACTTGTCAATAATTATCATTGTATTAAAGAAGGAGTAGCGTCATGGCCCCCAAATCCTATTTCCCCGCCAGTCTCTTTTTTCTGGACACCATGATTTCTGTATTCACCTCAATGTGAGAGAAGCAGCCAATTCCACTCATTGTCATAGCAAGCCAAAACTTTTATCTCAGCACATTACAGTATAATAAACATATATAGTTCAAAGCCCTACCAAAAGGGACCAAACACAGTGGATAATTTCATTTCCCAGTGTTTTATTGATTACAGAGAAAACAATTCAATGTACAAGATCCTAAGTGTGGGTGTGCATGTGCTTTCATTTTAGAAACTGTTCTAAGGGTTATTACTATTAAAAATCCATAAAAATCACATTGATTTTTATGGACAAGCAGGTAGAAACAAGTTTTATGGGATCCCCATCCCTGCTCAAATGTCTGACATTTTCATTTTCATTCTACTGAAAAGTCTACGTACTATTCTGTTTTTATTACAATCAAATGAAATCCTTGTCCAGTTGTTCCCTCTCTCTCTGAATCTCTTGATGTTCCCTTTGATCAGTAATGTCCCTTTTATATCCAAGATCCTCTAGAAGAGTGATTGTTACTTGGAAAAGTGGGTCTAACACTTAGCACATTTATTCAGTTGTTTCAGTCTTTCGTTCAACAAATAACTGTGGAGCACTTTCTATGTGCCAAACCTCTAGATGCATCGTTAGACTAGATTCACATTTGTATGTGTGTGTAAGTTTGCTCTGAAGTAGAACATTGCCTAATGGAGGTCCACCTTTCTTTGCGATAGCACAGTGAGTAGCTTTGGAAATGTTCCCCACATGTGTTCGCTGTTTAGAAGACTGTATTAAGAAAATATTTTAGGCAACTTTCCAAGTCAGTGAGAACAAGGGCCAGACTCAGTGATGAGCATTATCTGCTAAGAGAAGTGAGTGGATGGAAGTATGTATTTGCAGCACTGTGTAACTGAATTCTTGCAAAGAAGGATTCAAAAGATCACAGCAGATGAAGAGAGAAAAGCCATGTGTGGGTAGTTTAGCA
This sequence comes from Lagenorhynchus albirostris, assembly GCF_949774975.1. Taxonomy (NCBI): domain Eukaryota; kingdom Metazoa; phylum Chordata; class Mammalia; order Artiodactyla; family Delphinidae; genus Lagenorhynchus; species Lagenorhynchus albirostris. The sequence continues at coordinate 18,512,918 of NC_083101.1, forward strand.
ACCAGGGATCAGACTGCATGTGTCCAAGAATCCAGAAAAATCCTCAGCATGTGAAGATATTGGGTGGGTCTTGGAGGGATTTGGGACATGCTCACCATCACTGTCATTCCACTCCCATCCTATAACTCTCAAGGAAAAACTATCAGCAAACACTTTACTGAGTACAGCACATTGCAAAGCAGAACTGTGTCAGATTAAAGAAAAAGAGATCTGGATGTCTGTCTGTGAGACCTTGGGGAGGTCACACCTCCCCTCCCTGAAACCAGTTTTCCTAAAAGAGGGATTGGAACTTGATGAGCTCTAAAGATTCTGGAAGAAAGCTGCCTGCTTCTTTAATACAGTCTGCTAAATAATTGGAATGACGGCTTAAGACACACCTTGAGAGCAAGCAAACTTTCCTCTTTCCAAGAGATGATCTGTAGAAGTTCTCATGGGCCCCTTTTGCGGGGAGCGGTAGGCCCTGCTCAGCAGATGGACCCAGATTGCAGTCGGGGGTTGGTGAGTCATTTGCAACACACTTTAGTCATTCAGGTGCATTTGCATTGGACTCCACAGCTGGGAACGGGCCCCAGACTCAGAGTTTGTTTATTTCCATGGACGATGGATGTCCCAGAGCTTGTTGTGAAATAAGAAATTTATAAATTGTTATGTTCTTCTGCTGACAGCCTTCTCCCTTCTCCTGATGATCAGCAGCCTTTCAGACAGTCCCTTGTTCCATTCTAGACGAAGAAAATTTGTTGGACTGAACACTGACCAGGTTGTCCTGTCCTAAACTGGAAGCTTAATATCAACTATCTCGTTTTACCTTCAAAACAGCCCTGTTAGAAAGACATAATTATCCTCATCTTAGAGATGTAAGAATAGAGGCCGAGAAAGTGCAACAGGCCTGGAAAAGTTCCAGAGTGAGGAAGTGTGGAACTAAGATTCAAATCCAGAACTGTCTTTGCCAAACCAACGTTCTTTATCCTAGATTATATAGCTTTTGCCCTGGAAAAGATCACACATTCACACGTTATTTCACGTTGGTTCATTCTGGTTCTCATAATTACCTTCTGAAATTTAGAGGCAATACGAACTTACATCTGAAGGCTGGAGAAATTGCAATGAAAGTTAATATTCGCATTTCCTTTTCATTCTGTTTCTTTCTGTGGAGAGAAACCACTACTATTTATGTTTGTAACTTAGGGTCGAAAATACAATAGGGCTTCAAAAATGTTTGTGGAACCGAACTAAATTAAATTTGCATCCAATAAGACGATTATTTTAGAGTTTCTCTTGGTGTCCATTATTGGGGTAATTTGATTTATGGTAATATACAGAAGCAAGGACATGCTTAGGCGATAATTCAAGGAATGTAGAAATAAAAGAAATACAAAGTAGTCATATCACAGTAACATAAAATTTTTAAAAAATCAGCAATCTCATAGTCCCCATTTTTTACAGGAAATAATTACTGAAATCTTGAGCTACTATGTGAAAATTACGTTCAACAGAAGACTTGCTCTCCAGGATACTGAGGCTCATGACATCTAGAATCCTTATCGGCGCTAAGAAATGACAACTTGTTCAAGCAACTATCTGCACTTACTCCAAGATAGTTAGATCTATGTATATACCGACCTGTCTACCTACCATCCATCTACCTACTGTGGAAGGTGTTGACAATATTTTTCAGTCAAGGTATCTACAATGTTTTTTAGCAGTCCCATGAATGGAAACAAAGAAAGAAAGAAAAGGACAGTTTGAGGACAGGCAGTACTAGAACAAGATTATATGTATTTGGAAACATGGAGTGTAACTTTGTGACAGAAAACTGCTACTGATGAGGCCCCTGAAGGGAAACAGATGTCTTCATGTCTCTGGCTCACATGACCTCAGAAGGAGTGAGCTCTGAGGCAAAGCATCAGCAATATTTGCATTCTGAAAAAATGCCAGCTCAGAGCAGTCTTAACGTCAAGTAGTGTTTGTCTACCATACTTTTTTTTTTAAATTATTTTAGCTATTCTAGGTCTTTTGCTTTTTCATTTGAATTCCAGAAACAGTTTGTTAATTTCTACAAAAATCCATGCTACTGTTTTGTATACTGCATTGAATCTATAGGTCAAGTTTGGAAGAATTAATGTCCTAACGATATTGAGCTAAAAAATATTGAGGGACACCCTCTGCATACGTTTAGAGAACTCTCTATGCAGCTAATTCTCTGTTACTTTGTAAATTCTAGCCACCTTGGTCTTCTGGGATTCTGAGCTCCATCTCAACTCAGGGAGTCTCTCTGGCTCAGACTGTGTTCCATTTTCTTGCTGCTACGTCTGGAAACTCTCTCAAGGCAGCAAGCTGTGATCATTACAGGGCTCACATTATTCGTCTGCTGTCTCTGAAGGACCACTGCCCTTCATTGCCTGATGTCTTCAAAACCACTGGTTCACGTTTTCTGCTTGCGTTTAGTTTCAGTGGAGTAAGGTAAATATGTTACTCCTTCCTGGTGGGAAACCAAAGTCACTTAATTACATTTGAATTAAATTTAATAAAATTGGATACAAATATTTATTGTTACACATGTATTTACCACCTCCAATATTGTCTATTCCTTTGTATAGAGGCAAATTTCCCCTTGGCATTATTTTCTGCTCAAAGGATTTTTTAAAGACATTCCTTCTAGAGGTAGTTGGCTAGAGATGAGTACGTTCAGCTTTTTGTTTGTATAATACTTCATTTTGCTTTAAATTTTTTAATATTTTTTCTGGTTATAAAATTCCAGATTGAAGATTGGCTTTTTTTTTCATTCAATACTTAATAATGTTGATTTGTTGTGTTCAGAGCTCCACTTTTCCTGAGGAGTTGTCAGAGTTATACTCGTCTTTGACACTCTGTTTATAATGTGTTTTTTTTTTTCCCTCTGTTGCTCTTCAGATTTTTTTTAACACTGATTTAAGAAATTTGACGGTGATATGCTTTGGTGTCGTTTTCTTCATATTTCTTCCGCTAAGGGTTTGTTATGCTTCTCAGATACGTGGGTTTATAGTTTTCATCAAATGTGGATAATTTTCAGTCATTTCTTCAAATACTTTTTTTGTTCTCTCTCCTTGCCTTTGGGAACTCCAATTATACATATATAGCTCACTAGTCACTTGATTATGGTGGTATCTGCCATGTTTATGCATGCAAAGTAACTCCATTTGCAATTAGTAAGTAACATGTGGGGAGACCCTTTAAAACTATTCAAATGTTCTGTTTCTCATCATCCCTAACTATATAGTATCCACAGATGCATACAATAATTATCACTATAGTCTTGCCAAATAGTAATTTTCTATTTACATCATTCCTTTTACATTTATTAAGTGTAATTGTATGTGAAACACAGAATAACAACTCCCTCCCCCAAAGACATTTACATACTAAACCCCTGTGAATTATAATGTTACATGGCAAGGAAGAAATAAGAGTGTAGATGGAATTATAGTTGCTAATAAGGAGATTATCCTGAATTATCTAGGTGGTCCAGTGTAATCACATAGGTCCTTTAAGTGAGGAAGGAGGAGGCAGAAGAGTTAGTGTCAGAATGATGTGATGTGAGAAAGATTCTACTGGCCATTCCTGACTTTAATGACATTGTGGGGGGGATTGGTACTCCCCGCTAAGGATGCTGGAAGTCTGTAGAACATGGAAAAGGCAGGAAAACAGACTGTCCCACACCACAGAGCCTCCAGGAAGGAATGCACTCTTGTCAACAACTTGATTTTAGCCCACTGAAACCCATTTCAGATTTCTGACCTCCAGAATTATAAACTTTTAAATTTTAAAACAAATTTGTGTTTTTTAACCTTTTAAATTTGTGGCAATTTGTTACAGTCACAGCCACTATGGAGAACAGTATGGAGGTCCCTTAAGAAACTAGAGATAGAGCTACCATGTGATCTAGCAATCCCACTCCTGGGCTTATATCCAGAGAAAAACATGGTTTGAAAGGATACATGCACCCCAATGTTCATTGCAGCACTGTTTACAATAGCCAAGACACGAAAGCAACCTAAATGTCCATCAACAGATGAATGGATAAAGAAGATGTGGTATATATATATACAATGGAATATTACGCAGCCATTAAAATACTGAAATAATGCCATTTGTAGCAACATGGATGGACCTGGAGATTATCATACAAAGTAAATCAGACAGAGAAATACAAGTATCATATTATATCGCTTATACGTGGAATCTTAAAAAAAAATGATAAAATGAACTTATGTCCAAAACAGAAACAGACTCACAGACTTAGAGAATGAATTTACGGTTACCAGGGGGAAGGGTGGGCGGGGGGAGGATAGATTAGGAGTCTGGGATTGACGTATACATACTGCTGTATTTAAAACAGGTAACCAACAAGGACCTACTGTATAGCACAGGGAACTCTGCTCAATATTCTGTAATAACCTAAATGAGAAAAGAATTTGAAAAAGAATAGATACAAGTATACATATAACCGAATCACTCTGCTGTACCCTGAAACTAACAAAACACTGTTAACCAACTATATTCCAATATTAAAAAAAAAAAAAATCTGAAAAAAAATTAACACTCAGAGGCCAACATATCTGCATGCTCTATCTGGCCTAAGGGTCCCCAGAATGTGACCACTATGTTAGACTGACATGGTTTAAAAATATTCCCTCCCCTCTGGACTCTTTTTGTATCAGTAGCTTAGTTATGCCTTATAGTTGAAAAAAGAAAAAGACAAGAAACAAAGTTATGAGAACAGGAAAGCTGGAAATTGGGGAGACTCAATGTTTCTTAGGTGTCTCTTGGCCAGAGACAGTGAAATTGTGTGTCTGACATGGACAATTCCATCACAAGAGGGCTGGGCCTGACAGGAAAAGGGATTGGTATCTGTCATGTATGTATATGGTTTCTATCTCTGTATGGGTTTAGACATCAATAAAGCATTTATAAGGACAGAAAAAAAGAAAACTAATGCATTCCTTCACCATAAGGAAGAGTGACCCCTTTCCTCCATTTATTTCTGGACTCATTCATTCATTCACTTGTTCATTTACTATATTAGCATTCACTTATGGACATTTATTTTCTTTCATGGCTTATAATTCAATAATCTCATATTCTATTTTGTTGCCCAAGTCATCCCAGATTTGGCCACTGGGAACTTCTTTAAATTGACTCCTATGTCCTTTCTACAGCGCCATCACTTGATGGAGGTATGTTCTTCCCCTCTAGTTTTGCACCTTTTTAAAAAAAATTATTTATTTTTGGCTGTGTTGGGTCTTCACTGATGCATGCGGGCTTTCTCTAGTTGCAGCGAGCAGGGGCTACTCTTTGTTACGGTGCACGGGCCTCTCATTGCAGTGGCTTCTCCTTGTTGCGGAGCACGGGCTCTAGGCGCGCAGGCTTCAGTAGTTGCGGCACGTGGGCTCAGCAGCTGTGGTTCACGGACTTAGTTGCTCTGCAGCACGTGGGATCTTCCTAGACCAGGGCTCGAACGCATGTCCCCTACATTGGCAGGAAGATTCTTAACCACTGCACCACTAGGGAAGTCCCTAGTTTTGCACTTTTAACCCAATGTTATACTGACTTCTGTGAATAAGATTTTAGATATTTAGTTGCTTTTCAGGATTACTGGTAAAATTGATATTGCCAGAAAAACAGTGTAGTCCACAAAAAGAAAAGATATCAAAAGCCATATAAATTCTCACATCTTTAAAAGCATGATTAAAGCTGTTCACAGTCATTTATCGCTAATGTTTGGAATTGACATAAAAGGTAACCATGAGTTCTTGAAACGTCCTTACTTCACAACTGGAATTGACATCTTGCACCCATAATTTTGTCTCATGATGCCCTCATGTCAATTTACTTATGTCTTTATTTATCCCAAAAGGAAATCAAAATACTGTACTGAATACTGTACTGAAAGTGAAAAACAGAATGGTTGTATGAGTCCAGAATGGTGTACGGGTATTGGTTGGTTGCTCTCATGATGGGGGGCCTGATGTGCCTGATGGGGGGCTGCGGCTGCTCTCACTGCCCAATATCACGAGAGAGCATATTCCTAGACCAGGAAAAGTTCAAAATTTAAAATTCAAAGTACAGTTTCTACTGAATACACACCGCTTTCGCACCATCCTAAAGTCAACAAATCATGAGTGAAACCATTGTTAAGTCAGGGACAACCTGTATGTATTGACAGTTTATTGATGAGTTGACAAGGAGCTGAGATATTAGAGGTGACTAAAAATATTTTTTAAATGCATACAGTTCATTTCTATAATTAAAATGTATGTAAATGAGCATATGATATTTGATTTACAAATGGCTTTGCAGAAATACAGGTGTTCTGCAGAACAAGATTTACTTGCAAATCAGAGGAAAATATATACTAATACCTCATACGTATGGTGAATTGTAACTTTCGTAGCCTGCCTTCATCAGTTTTTATGCATTTAAGTAATAATGTATAGGTTATTAGCTTACAATTCTTTGACTATTCCTTTGAAAAAATAAGAAGCCCTCCAGATTTTCCAAAATTTTAGCTCAAAAATTTCACTCAGTAGGGTTTAGGTATTTAAATAATAGGTGACATCATTGACCTAAAGAGAAATGTCCCAAAACAAAGCACTGGTACCTTCTTGGATAAGAAAATGAAAGACAGAGAGCAGGTCCTTTAAGAAACTAGAAAGAGTCAAAGAAACAAGACAGTCTTAGCCACCCTCTGTGGACAGGACAGCTCCCGCAGGCAAGCCCAAATTGGATGATGGCAAATTCAGTGTTTTTTACTCCACTACAGCTGAAGGGAGAGGGAGGAAAATATCATAGGATGCATGAGGAGAGAGCATTCAAGGTGGGTCTAAAAGGATAGGGAGGGTTCTCTGTGGCGAAGAATGGCAGGAGCTTGGCATGCCACAGAGAAAGTCAATCTGGAGCAAAAACACAGATGGAAACTTAGGGCAGTTAATTCAGTCTGGCAAGAGTAATATAAGAATAAAAATGCTGGGAACCTGGAATTGTGGATTGAAGCTGGACTGTGACAGGTCTTGCGTGACACCCTCAGGGGGTGGGGGGGTAGCATCACTGTTTGCCTTTCTGGTATCTGTGGCACCCTCTATTGCATCCACATGGTTTATGTTGCTTGGCAAAAGGGGTTTGTACTGGTTCCCCTAAACTAACAGAATACAGTAACCCCACATGCCTTCCTACAGTGTTCGACTCAGAGATGCCCTTAATCTCAAATCTAAGGCAATGAGCTTATGACATCTCTTCAGAGTCAGTGATTGCTTCCCAGGTGGGGCCACAGCTTAAGATGGAGCAACTGGAAGAAATCCTTGACTTGCGTGTGTCTCGTTCTAGCTGGATAGTGTGATGTGGATTTAAGATACCTATGACTGCTTTAAACATGTTGCCAGCATAGAAGAAGCCAGCTAGAGAATAAGGCTGACACTTGCACAGGAACCAAGAGAGTAACCGAGAAACAGAGCTAAAGTCCGGATCAAATTGTGCCCAAAGCTCAAATCACCTCTGGGTTTTCAGGTGAGCGAAGCAGTATATTCTCATTACCTTTTAATTTGATAGGTTTGTTATTGTTCCTTGCAGTGCAAGGTGTCCTGATAGACTTACTATTCAGAAAACAGAACATCTTTGAAGGTTTTCAAACATGAATATATAGTGATCAGTGTGATATTATAGGAAGAACATTCTGATATTTCAGTTGAAGCCGAATTGGAACAGGCAAGTTTGGAAGGAGAGAAGGGGGGTGGGGGGAAGTGGGGGAGAGGAAGAGGGAGAGTGTCAGAGAGAAAGAGAAAGTGAAAGAAGGAGCACATCGGGGATGATATCACACTAGTTTGGATGAGAGATGAATCCTAACTTCAGATATGGCAGTATGAATATGGAAATGCAGAGAAATTGAGACACATTACCAAAGTGAAATGGAAACATCTCTTCAATGCTGACAGCTAAGTGAGAAATATTATTTTACCCATAATTTACGCTCTGCTCATTTTCCCTCGTAAGTGGTAGAGCATGCTAACGTGAATTTCCAACTGAACTATGCACAGAAATCGTTCTTAGCATGGTCCTGACATGAAGTTAATAATACACAGGACTCCATTATTTTATATCACCCATTGTCCAGTTCCTGGGGCCCAACCATGGTGGGGTGTCAACCACAGGAGTGAGAAGGTAAGGAAAAAGAAAAGAAAAAGAAAGATGGAGAGGGAAGAAGAGAAGACAGGGGATCCAGGGTTGGCTAGCTTCCAGAAACATGTTGATCCCAAATTACCTGACTTGAGGGGACAACAACAGTAACCAAAAAACAGTGGAAAAGATAACGAAGGCATAGTGAAGATAATAATACATGATAATGATGGTAATCACAACACAACCTATTATTTGTCAAGATGTTACCAGGTGTCAGCCGGTGTGTACACAATGTCCATGTTCTAACTTCTTCAACCTTTACATCCACCCTATGAACTAATAATGACTAATAATGACAGTCAGTCGTAGAGAGGTTAAGCAATTTGCTCAAGATCAAACAGCTCTGATGAGTTGGAGCTGGTGTTGAGCACAAGTATGTCTGACCATATGGTTGTAGAAGCCAGATTTTTAAAAGATACCATCTAGGTCCTTAGTCTCCTCCATCCATTCCTCTCTTTCCTCAGCTTGAATATCACTTCTCCTGGCATAATTTCCATGACTTCCTGGAACAAGACAGCACCCCCTTTTGTAGAGTTTCCTCCCCCCCACCCCCATGATGGTGGTAACTGCTGCAATGTCTGCTTTCTACGTCAGACTGTGGTCTCTGTGAGGGCAGAGACTTGCCTGTTTTGCTCACTGCTTGGCACACCATGAATATTCAATAATTGTGTTGAATGAATGAATGAGGTCAGAAGGGGGTGAGTTGAGGACAGAATGCTATATGTAATAAGGAATGTGTGTGTATGTTTGTGTGGGAAAATTGTTTTCAAAACTAAGATCTGAACAATAGCAAGGATGTGCTTGGGTTGTTTTTTTTTTTTTTCTTCCAGCATCCTGGAGCCTGGCTGGGAGAAGGGGATTTCTGCATTGTGTGGTAAGGTACGTTTATCTTTATGATTCCCACATCTCCTTTCAAAAGGCTAGATTGAGCATGAAGATTTCAACTTCAAATGGTCTCCAAAGACATTGTTCGTGATGAGAGCAAGAATTTTCTCCACGAAAGGGAGTGAATGAAAGCAAGACAAGAAATGGTCAAAGAGAGAACGGGCCAGACAACTCAGGCTCCTTCCACAGGCACTCAAGTAATTAAAATAAAAACAATTACTCATATACACATAGAACAGGTCAGCACATTTTTTCACAGAACAAGGGAAAAGGCACAACTCCTAAGAGGCAATGATATAAATATTTCAGCTGATAGTACGTCCAGGACCAAGAAGGTAAAATAAACTAGATTTAAACAAACAATTTGACACAGAACTGCAAAAAGGCATTGTGAAATTCTGCAAAATTGCAGATCCGATTTCTCTGGAATATACTTTGGCCTAGCAAAACCTCGACAATTATTCATGTTGGAGGACTAGGCAGAAATGCAGACAATGGGAAAACAAACACTCAATCATCAGGTTTCAGAATGCTGCAGTGTCCAGAAAATGCCTATGTTTGCCTCTTTTTCTCTGAAGTCTAGAACTGGCCTCCTGATCCCTATACCTCCCTGTATATATCTTGCCACTAACAACAAATATGGGTTCATGGGAGTGAGGCCAGAAGGACTCACTGGTTGCAATAAGCCTTCTGCCCTCCTATTGGTGAGAACAGAGTCTACACACTCTTGAACCTTATACTGAGTTTGCATTCTGATTTTCCTTGTTGAGAAGTTGCTATGTGCCAGGCCCACAGCCACTCAAAGTTTTAAAACATTTTTAATGAGACCCTGAGTTATGAAGGTGTATTTCTCTCTATCTACTGGTCAAACATTCAGCTCATACGTTGAAATTGTACATCTGATTCACGCCACTGCTTGCCATCCTTCCCTGGCCTCCCATTGTCTCCAGGAGAAAGCACAGACTTCTGAGCCTACACAAGAAATTCTCATGCCTCTATCCCTGCTTAAGTCTTTAAGCTCATTTCTCAGAACTGTGTGGAGATTCTCAGCTGGCTGGATTGCTGTACACCTGTAGCATTATTGTGACTAATTTCCCACCAATCACACCAGCTCTAATACCTGCCTACCCCATTACCCATGTCCATCTAGCCAGTTCTGTCTAACCCTTTAGTCTGAGCTCAAGAATTATCTTTTCTCTGAAACCTTTTTCTCACTCTACAGGCAGACCTTGGAAGTCTTCTGTATATACCCAACTTGAGGTTGTTCAGACCTCCACTGATCGCCTAGGATACCATATCGTTCCTTTCTACTTTCAAGTCAATTTCTTTCCCAAGGCTGTGCCTCCCAGGCAAAGGCTCTATATCATTCTTCACTGTGGTCCCAGGGCTCAGCATCCTGCTTAATGCAAAATCAGTGCTCAGCAAACAGTTGTTGACTTCAGAGGCTGGAAGTCCTGCTTTACTTTCCTGATAATTGCAACTTTTGTTCAGTTTTCAGTCATTCATTGAATAAATGTTTATTGAGTTTCTACCATGCCAGGTACAGAGGACATAATGGTAAATAAAAATAGGCAAGGGTCCTGTTTTCATGAAGTATACTGCCTGGAGGGGAAGACAGAAATTATTCCGATGACGCCAGTGATGAACACACGGCTACAAATACAGCCCTAAAGGAAAGGGTTATTACAGCACTGTGATTGGTGGATCAGTATAGGCTCCATGGAGGAAGTAATGATTGCACTTGGACAGAAGCAATGATTAGACATTAATAATTTGGCATAGGGGTGGGGAGAGGGAGATTATTTCAGAGAAAGGAAGTGGTGATTTCAGAAGTCCTGTAATGAGAGGAAGCATGGTACATTTGAAGGAACAGGTACCTGGAAAAGAAAGGTCTAGACTGGTAGTTCTCAACCAGGGGAATTTCCCCCAACCCCAGGGACATTAGGCAAGCTGGAGAAATTTTTAGTTGTCATAACTGGGAGCGAGTACTATCTACTGGGTACAGACCAGGGATGCTCCTAGGTATCCTAGGGCAGCCGCAAAGAATTATCCAGTCTGACGAGTCAATAGTACCAACGCTGAGACGCTCTAATGTAGGGGAATCTGATAGCAAATGAGGCTGAGGAGACAGACATGGGCAGAACATGAAAGTCTCTGCAGCCCATGTGAAATAGTTCGGTCATGCAGAATCACAGGGAGCTATTAAAGTATTGAGGGTAGAGAGATGGCATCACCTGGTTTCCCTTTCATTCAAATTACCCAGGCTTCAGTATGGGGACATGACAGATGTCTGTATGATCTTGGATCGGAGAGAAACAAGAATAAATGGGAGACAACAGTTAAGAGACTTTTGAGTATTCAGGCAGGATAAAATGTGTTGGACTAGCTTTCTCTCCCCTACTCCTGTTACCATCCACTCCAGTGTTGATGTTAAGCACCTTCCACTGCTCCTATACCTCATTATATCTTTATTTTTATTTCTTCTTTTTCATTCTCATCTTATCCACAAGAGTGATGTCTGGTTTGAAAGGCCACCATGCCTAAATAGATATTATAGAATATCTATCTTATAGCTGGAAAAAGATCTTTGAAGTCATATAAATTTTAGTCTGATGCTTAAAAACCTTGAATACTGACCCCCATAGGGAGCTTAACATTCCCCAAAGCAGCTCTGTTGCTGTGCAACTTAACACCGCATTCTTGCCAGTCAGTGGCTTACAGGAAGCAGAGGGAATGTCTTCACATGGCATGTAAGTGGTTCGGGAGACATCACCCAGGTACCTCTCCATTCTTCAACAATTCTCTTTGTGTTTCAACTGTGAGCACAAGCACTGACTTGTAGCTCTCTTAATATATCCTCCTGCTACACTGCTCTGCAGTTGGCATATGCTTTTCCTCTGCCAGGAATGCCCTCATTCTGCTAACCATGTCTGCGTGGTAAACCACAAAACATCCTCCACAGTGATACTCAGGCATGGCCTACTCTGAAGAGCTTCACCAGAAATCTTTTGTTAATTAACCCATAACACTGTTCCTTGTACCTATGTAACAAAGCAGAATGTGATTTCTTGAAAGCAGGACTATTTTTTTTCCTTATTTATCTCTGGTTCTCAGTGCTCTTCACGTAGGCTCAGTCATCTGAGAGCAACTTTCAGGGCTGGCGTAGATTTAAGAAAGTCTCCTTCCTCCTGCGTGCCTTCAGCCTAAGAAATCTCCCCCAATTCTGCCTCTCGTTCTTTGCTCCTGACCACGAGGACTGACCTGTTATTGCTATGAGGGTGGCAGCTGCCCCTCTTTGTCCCGTGGAACTTCATGCTCTGGATGGCCACTACTCTCTGGAGGAAATGCCATCCAGGACTCAGGCTTCAGTTTCCCTTTGGTTTATCACCTGCTCCTGAGACCCCCGTAGAGGCCGAGCATCAACTGTCATTTGCCAAGGAGGGAAAACTAGAGAAGAAGCTAGCGTAATCCTTAGGACGAAGTAGGTTATCTATACGTATCTGTAGACCTAGGCTAAAATCCCACTTACACTTTTTGAAAATGCATAGAATCCTGTGTGTTTCTGTATCCTGTGTGTTTCTGTATCCGGACATGATCTTGAGAGACCAGAACATCAAGGGTCATGTGATCATTACAGTTTACATTGTGGAGTTCTTGGGCAACAGGCTAAACAAACTGTGAATTTTGGAGAGACTCTTACGTCTCCTGGTTTCCATTTTGCTACCTGCAAAATGGAAAAGAGGGGCGTGTGTTCCTGGATTGTTTCTCCATTAGGTCTACTGAAAGAGTTACTGGCTGAGAGCTTCTAAGGATGCTCAAGCCACTGTGATCTAGTGAATCAGAATCTTCACAGGTGGGACTTAATCATTTATATTTGGAGAAACAGCTCCAAGTCACGCTGGTGGTCAGCCCTGGCAGAAAGCCAGTAAGCAAGAGTATCTCCAGGGTTTCTGTGATGGGCACCTAAGAGCAAAGTCCAAAAAGTTCTAGAGCTGACGCATGAACAGAGCACTGAAAACATTCATATTGCAGGGCCACTGCTGTAAAATTCCGCATCCAAAGGATGTAGAAGTGAGACTAACGCCTCAAATTTCCGCATACAGCTTGGATGATCTGTTAAAATTCTATCTTAATTGATTATCATTTCTTATTTGCTTCTCAGTCACCTAAATATTGTGCTGTTTCCCATAAGTTTCTCCGATTAATTTTTTTTTTCCAGGGAATGCAAACATGCTAAAGAAGTAAAATATTATAGCAAAGAAAATGGGCAAAATGCAGCTGAAAAATTATTGAACTCAAACTCAGTTCAAATTCTGGATCCTGTGGTTACATGCAAAGTGTTTTGTGGAAAATCAATTTACCTCTATGGGCTTCAATTTTTCATCCGTAAACTGGAAGGATTACCATAGCTCACAGGTTCCTAACTAATATATGGGTTTCAAAGTATCAATGAATGTAGTGAATTTTTTACGATTTTATGAATAGTGACGTGTGTGCTTGTCTCACTTCAGTTCTATCTGCAGGAGAAGGTTCATAGGTAAAGTTAATTAAAATTAGGGTCTCAGTGAAGACAGGAGTTACAGTATTGCTTATTCTATTATATTCTATAGTTACATTAAACTATTGGGTGCTAATTCAGAAAGATCTTGTATTCTGGATTTGATACATATTGTAGTTATGCAATGCACAATGATGGGAAGATTTCAAAGTTGTACAGTCATTTTGGGATATTAACTTATACAATTCAAACTAAAAGTCATCTTTGGTGCCTAAAATATTCTATATTTTTGTTCCTATCACTTTATATCACACCAACCATATTTTTGTCGAGTCTGCATAGCATTTGCTACAGTGACGATAACAGATCAGCATTAGCTCAGTAAAAGAATGAATACATGAAAACAAAAACACTTCTTTTGACAATAATCCCACGTAAGCTGGGAACATCCCCAATTCTTGGAACAGCCTTAAAGATGGAGTGAGTCATGCCTTGTTAGCTCCTTTTAGGATGAAAGAATCCAAGGGTATTGAGAAAGACGGGCTCCAAGTCACACAGAACAGCCACACTGGAGCAGTTAGTTTCTGACCCCACAGCACCGTTAAGGCCAACAGATCAATGCCATTCTCTGCATCCTTCTCCATCACGCCAGTAATATCTCTCAGAAAGGAAAAATGTAACATCTTTTCAGGATTCATTGTGTCATAGGCAGAAGAAAAAACTAATTCATGAAAACGCCCTCCCCGTCCTTTCTTCTAGTCAGACTCTCTGGGATAGTCTAGTTCTTACTTTCTAGGTGAGAACCATCCCCTGAACCTCTTTCAAGTTTAGTTTTTCTTACTTACAAGTGGGGGATGGCTGTAGCTACCTCTTATGTTGTTGGAAAGTTCACTTAGGGCAATGTAAAGTCTTTCTACAGATTGACCTCCAGCAATGGGTAGGGCACCTTCCACATAACAAGTCTGAGTAATTCTCGTCTGACTACATCCTTTGTCCATCCTCAACGACCAGTTGCCTGTAGGAGCCAGTATCAACTCCAGAATGTTATAGAGAGGATATGCGAGAGCATGCACTTATGCAATCCTAAAATTCCACACCAAACTGCCTTTTCTTCCCAATTCTCTCAATTTTGTTACCCTCCTACAGACCTGCTTATCCTCACAGCCACATCTCTTAGTACTTTCAGCTGTTTTTCTTCATTTCCTATGTGGCTTCCACATTCTCCATTGCACCTGAAGAAGTCCCCAGTTCATTGGTCATAGAATTTCTCAGGTCATTAGTCCCAGTTTGTGAACGGTTTCCCACCTAATCTGGTTTTGAGAACCCACAGTTACCTTATAGGAGGATGAGACCAAGTAGCTCTCATTAGATTCAAAAAGCTAGTAAGGAATAGAGGGAAAACACCAGGATTTCTCAGCTCTTCCAGGCCTGACCCCAGTGACTATCCAATCAAAGTACTTTCTGGCTGCATAACTGGAAATACTGTGAGTCATTTCTCCCTAAGGATTAATAGATATATGCTTAGAGTTGATCAACAGTAAAACCATCAGACCATATTATATTTTTAATAGTGAAATTCATAATGGATGAGTAATAATGAGTAAAAGGTCTTCTGCACCTTTCCAAGAAGCTGAAAATATTACTCTGCTCAAAAATACCAGAACACATGATTTTTTTTTAATACCTTAGTTGAACCTGACCCAATTTCTCTATTTTGATTCATTCTTTTCATTTTTTTAATCATTGTTCATTTATGTGCTCATTAAAAAAAACTGGAGGAAGGGGAGACATCTATTTAAACAGACAGTGTTTACAAATAATAAGACATAGTTTTTCTCCAAGGAGGACAGAATTAGTAGGTGCACACAAATAAGTATCCACAGTGAAATATGTATAGTAAGAGATGTGTGCATGATACAAAAATGATATTAATGAGTATGTGGCCATTTCTCATGGCAGACAGTAAGGAAGGAGCTCCTAATTAGGTGATTTGACTGGTTTTTTGAAAATACAATAATCAAATGATGGGGGAAATTGTGCTGGAGAAGCCACCTGAGACATCATTGTGAAACAAGGTGCGTTATGGAGTTTAGACTTGATCTTCTAGGGGACGGGAAGCTATTGGAAAATATTAAACAGGAAAGAAGCCATTCAGAATGTTCACTCTAACAACGAGTGGGGGACACAGATTAGTGGGAAAGATCTAAGAGGCTCCAAAAATAGTGCAGGAGTGGTAGCAATAGCTCAGGTTGGGGATGACGGGAGTCAGAAGCAGGGAAATGGCAGCAGGTATAAAGAGAAGCTGGTGACATTTAGGGAGTGACATTGATAGGATGTACTGATCAACATATTTGAGAGGTGAGGCAAGGTAAACAGAGGATGGATCCCACCCTTATGACTGAAATGTGGTTCTTAGATACAAGCATGGCTCACGATGCCCCATTAAGCTGTTTTTAGTATCTGACAACATTCCCCAACAGACAAAACAGTATCTTTTCTGAGCTGTAACTCCTTATCTTGTCTTGCTTTGGTCGTTGGTGATCTTCCCAAAATAGAATTTTTTAAAAATTAATCTGTCCAGTTTACTTCTATCTGTAAATCATTTCTTTGCCACTCCTTTGCCCCCAGAATTAAGTCCAAGATCCTTAACGTGGATTACACGTTGCATGATTTGGTCTCTGCCTGTCTTCCCAGCCTCATTTACCCAGTATTTCCCCATTCCCAATCCCATCTCCCTGTACTCTATGATCCAACCACTTCTGTATCATTGAAAATGCAGTTTCCTTTACCAGGAACCAACACACACACACACACACACACACAGTTGCAGTTTCCTTTACCAGGAACCAACACACACACACACACACACACACACACACACACACACACACACACACACACACACACACACACACACACACACACACACACACACACACACAGTTGCCTGGCAAACTCCTACTAATGTTCAAAGCACATCTGAAATGTCATGTCCTCTGTGCACCCTCCCCATCACTCCCACCTCTCAGACGCTGAATTTCTTCCACATCTTCTATCCCTAGACCTTTTGCATCTACTCAGTTACAACACATGCTACTCTTATATCTGTGAAAAATATTCATGTAGCCAAACACTATGCCAGTGGCTAGGGATATATTGATGAATAGCACCATCTAAGTTGCTATCATCATAGAACTTACTCCTGCTGGGGGTCAGGACATCCTACCCCAAGATATGCCACAGTGGCATACTGACACCAGTTACAGCTGGTGTGGGGTGAAATGCTATTAAAAACACCAACAACAACAATGCTCTGAACCTCTTCTTTGTCCCTGAAAGCAGGAAATAAATCTCCCATCTGAAGGTACCCTCCCTACACCAGGAAGATAGAAAGCATCCTTATCACCAGAGTTAGGGAATTCAAGGCTAAGAAAACTGTATAAACAAACTTTGTTACTTCTTCATTAGTTTGCAACCCTAAGCACAAACCCCTGTGTTTTGTTAAATCTTCACAAGTAATTGTTAAAATAATTTATATAAATAGCCTACTTTGGTCACTTTGGAGGTCCTATTTCTCTGACACCTCCATACACACAAATTAAATTTGTATTTTTCACCTGTTAACCTGTCTTGTGTCAATTTAATTAATCCAGCCAAAGAACCAAGAAGGGTAGAGAAATCTTCCCCTCCTGACACTCCCTAGCAGTAAAGACAAATATTAAACAATTACCAGTTGTGTGGGTTATTAAGAAAAATACTTTGCACTTTGAGAGTGTAGATTTGAGCTTAAACAAGCCAATTGTCATTTTTAATGGATTATAACATAATATATAATTATAATCATGGAGGAGGGAGTTAGGGTAAACATTCTTCTTTTGACATAGATCAATTGAAGGCTAAGAAAATACTAGAACTCAGGAACTACACTGCCACCACCAAGGTCATGATCAAGACCCACTCATTTAAGGCAGGGGGCGAGAGCCCTGTGAGGCTGTGATATGTTGATTCATAACTATATATATATATATATATATACACATATATATATATTTGGTCTTAGACCCTCTTATTGGCATAGAGCTCCTAAAACCCTTGGACTTTCCTGTGATTAGAGCCATAAAGATTTATTTTGTTATGTTAATAGGGTGACTTTCCAAAATCCCTTAGGTAACCTAAGGAAGGGGGCTGGCTTCCAGGGCAACAAACCACAAGGTTAGAGGGTTGGACGTTTCAGTACCTCCCACCCCTCAATCTCTAAGCAGGGGAGCGGGGCTGGAGGTTGAATCAATCATCAATATCCAATGAGTTAATCAATCATGCCTATGTAAGGCACGCTCCATAAAAGAAACAAAATGACAAGGTTCAGAGAGCATGGGGGTTGCAGAACACATACACACTGAGAGGGTGATGCACCCCAACTCCACAGCAACAGAAGCTCCTGCACTGGGGACCCTCCCAGACCTCACCCTACATATGTCTTCATCTGTCTGTTCATCTGTATCCTTTGTGATATCCCGTATTAAACTGGAAAGCGTAAGTGTTTCCCTGAGTTCTGTGAGCTGCTCTAGCAAATTAATCAAATGGAAACTCCCACCTATAGCCAACTGGTCAGAAGCACAGGTGATAAACTGGGCTTACAACGGGTGTCTGAAGTGTATAGGTGTCAGGGAAGGCAGTCTTGTGGGACTGAGCCCTTAATCTGTGGGATCTGAAGCCATCTCCAGATAAACAACGTCAGAACTGAATTAAATGGCAGGACACCAAGCCAGTGTTGCAGAGAATTGCTTGGTGTGGGGAAAAGTCTCCACACATCTGGTGGTGAGAAGTGTCAGAAGTGAAATGTGTTATGTGAGTAGCAGAGACTCACAGGGAGGTAACACACAGCTGTAAGGAATTGGGCTTTCCCTAAATAGGAAGGAAAAACCTGAGCCCTAAAACTAGGTTGAAGTTTCTGGGCTGATTAACGTCTGATGCGAAGAAACAGAATTTTGATCCAAGTCTGGCCTGACTGACATCTAGAAGCTACTAAAAATATTGTCCCTGTTTATGAACTAAGAAACCTGTAGCTACAGAATGGACTCTCCAGTGCATTCTCTAGGTGGAGATCTGGGAAAGACAAAGCCAGGGGAAATAATTCAAAGCTTGAGAAGGAGTCACGGGTGCATTGCTTATCTCTGTCTGTGGCTCTAGCAGAGACGAAACTTGCACGAAGATATTGTGTGTGTGTGTGTGTGTGTGTGTGTGTGTGTTAAATGAATGAGGAAATGAATTAAAAGATATGAACAAATACATGAACTGGAGAATCAAAGGATGAGAAAACTGTGAAAAACAATACAAGTGAAAACATAAATGATCAAGTGATTGAGAGTCATGAATTAGTTACTGACTGACTTGATAAAACATAAGTTGATACAGGAATATGTGAATGAATACAAATGAATGAATACATATGGGGGAGGAAGGAGAAGTGAATATGAAAGTAAATGAATATGTGATTGACTAAAGGAAGAAACGTATTACACAAGAAATGGATTAAAATCAATTTTTCCACAAGAAAAACAAAATCCTGCATTTTGTAGGAATTAGTGCTCAGAGAAAGGGTTCGATTTATCGGTCTGTATCAAAGTCATAAATTCTGAACTGTATTCTCCCCTGAAGAAGAGTTTAGTTTGGTGAAGGTCTGAGGTTTGACTCTTCTATATCTCCTGAGCTTGGGACTTGGGGCTTCAATAAGATGGCCTTGATTTACTAGCAGAACCTATTTTCCTACCCAGTCCTGCTGAAATGAGAAAAATGGCAGGAACTGTGGGCTGGGCGTCACCAGGTGAGACCAGGTGGGCTGCCTCCCATGAGGTATTAGACTCACAGACGTTAACTAGCAAATGTACACAGGTGTGTTGTTTTAAGCCAAGAAATCCTTTTTTTTTTCCTCATTGTGAAGAGTAATGTCTTATTCAAATGAATGCACACTCTTTTTTCTCTTCTCAAATTTTGCCGGAGATTGAGATATAAACCAAGCACCTCAGTAGTCATCTGTATTGAGAAATAGTACTGCTGGGGAACTTCAGTTTTCTCGTGCAGAATAGTGACTATCAAATGTGGTCTTCAAGTCTTCCACTCTATTATCTCTCGGGATTTGTGATAAAAACACCCCTACTGAGTCACTATGTTTGGAAGTATAATCTTGAGTCCTACATTTGCAACTACTAATGTAGGCTGATCTCTTTGGCAAGTTTTAACTGGAAGATTTATATTGTTTATATTCTTAAGAACTGGTCCTCAGCTATGAGAGCTTGGAAGCCCCACTGCACAGAATTCTTTCAAAGGGAGGTCTGTTGGTCAATATGCTATCCTCCTTGAATGGCTTTTGAATGGATAACTTCTCCTCAGCAGATTCCTGTTGATTACAAAGCATCCTTTTGCCTCACTCATACTTGCTCTGGCCTGAGAATCTTACTCTCCTGTTTTGGTAATTTTGTTTTTGGCTTGTTTGCTTTATTTTGGGGATTTAAACATATGTGCTCTAATTTAATCTCCTCTTTCCAGTGTTTTAGTGGTTTTGCTAATAATTACATACATAATTTACACTAAGTCCCCAGTTAACACATATTTTCGTTCCCATGCTGAATAACGCAATGGACTTTAAAATACTTTCTCTTCCCACGCCTTCCCGATACATGTGTTATTGTTGTCCAGTATTTAAGCTGCATCTTGGATGGTTTTTATTTTTTCACCTCAACTTAGACACTATTACTGTTTTTCAGATACTCAGTGCTTCTTTGGGTATGACCAAATGTTTGCTGTTTCTTTGCATCATGGACCTCATTACTGGGAATATGTTTTTCCATATGTACATCCTTTCCAAGTTTCTTTTATGAGAATTTATTCATAATCTATTCATTGTGTACATAAAATGTCTTTATTTTAGCCTGATTCTTAAAGGATGGTTTTGCTGACAATACAATCTAGCCAACCATTTGTTTTCAGCACTTTGAAAATATTTTCCCATTTTCTTCAATTACTCTAGCCCTAGTTGATTTCCATTTCTTGTCATTATAATTTAAGTGCCAGCATCCATAGATTTATTGAATTCAAAAAAAATTTTTGATTGAAAGCGTCTACCACATTGGAAAAAACTTAGGATTCTGTTACATAAACTCTGATCTGGTTTGCTTTCTCTATAAACTAGAGTTATTAATATATTTTTGATAGAGTTGTGAGAGTTAAATTAGGTGAGTTACTGTAAGTATAATAGTTCCTCCACAAATTATATTTATTATTAACAGAGAACATTGCATATTTCATTGTAATTATTTCATAGTGTCTCTGCAAGAGTGAGTTCATACAAGGTGTTTAATAAGCACTCAACGATGTAATGTTCAAGGAATCCCAAATTAGTACAAAAATATAAGCAATTTCAACCCTGAAGTGGCTGGACATTCCAGATGCTCCGACAAAGGGTAAGAGGACAGGCAAGAAGGATACATGTAATGCTCATTGCACTGTAAAACCTGGCCTATTTGAGTAAAGACATCTGTCAGCTTTTGGCTAACCTTTAGCATGAAAAATTACCCAGGAGTCCTCTCAAAAACACTACACAAATACATTAGGTTGTATTGCAAAAATTAAGTAAAATAAACAAGCTGGTGTTTTTTTGAGAGCTTTTTTTGTGTTTGCATAAATCACAACATGCCTTTATTGTTTTTAAATTTAGCAAGTATAACTCCCCTTGGCTTTGGAGGATAATGATGCAATGGTAGTGATTAATACCATAATTATGGCTTAAGTTTCTACAATTTCTTATCCCCTAAAGGTTTCAAAAATCTTGGCTTGCTATCATCTACAGATATTCTGACTACCACATACTTCAAAGATCTATAAAGCTAAAGAACAGCTGCTAATAACTGTGCTTTAATGGAGGCCAGAAACAGAAGAGTCAACTTTACCCAAACACAACTGGAGGCCAGAATTTTGGAGCCAGTATATAATTACCTTTGGACTCCTGGCCCAAGGCTCAAGTTTCAGAAAGAATAATTCTCTTATAAAACACGGAACCATGTATATTTAAGGGCTGGAAATAATGCCATTCCAATCCCTCCTCTCACAAATGGTGACACTGAGACTTAGTGAAGAAAACGGGCTTATAATAAATTAGTGGCAAAGCTGGGAGGTGGAGTCTAGGTAGTCTTATTGTTTTCCTGTTTAATTCTTGATTACTCTGGACTCCACTGAGAGCACCCTTCTTATTGACCCCTGCTCTTTGAAGGTCGGTGCAAGGGATTAGATAAGCCATTTAGTCGGTTCACACTGACAGGTGCTCGCAATATGTATCAGAAACAATACACATACTGAGAATCAGAGATGAATTGAACAGAGGCTCTGCCTTCAAGGATTGGAATAATAGTTGAAATGTACTATTTCAACTATTATTTTGAAATAGCACATTTCAAAAGGGTTTATTATATGCTGAGCAGCACTCTAACTGTATTACTTACACACACACGTATATGTATATATCCATTCAATGTTCACAATTACCCTAAAAGGGTGACGCACATACTGAGTACTCAATGCATATTTTCAGAATAATACTGTAGTGTTTCAATTACACTTTTTATTTTGAGAGAACTGTAGATTCACACACGCTTGTAAGAAATAATGCAGGGGCTTCCCTGGTGGCACAGTGGTTGAGAGTCCACCTGCCGATGCAGGGAACACGGGTTCGTGCCCCATCCGGGAAGATCCCACATGCCGCGGAGCGGCTGGGCCCGTGAGCCACGGCTGCTGAGCCTGCGCGTCTGGAGCCTGTGCTCCGCAACGGGAGGGGCCACAGCAGTGAGAGGCCGGCGTACCGCGAAATTAATTAATTTAAAAATAACTAAAAATAAAGAAATAATGCAGATTGATCCCGTGTATTATTTACCTAGTCTCCCTCAATGGTAGCATCTTGCAATATCACAACCATGAAACTGCACTGATACAATCCATCTATATTATTCAGATGTCCAAAGTTTATATGTATTCATTTTGTCACCAGCAAAGGCCATTCAAAATTCCCAGGGAAACAAAGATAGAATCCAGGCAATAAAATAAAGTCTAACCTTTTTTTTGCTTTCTTGTTTTCCGTTGTGCTCCATCTAGTTTCACTTGCTCATAGCATGCTGCAGGCAGGCGCCTCCACCCGGCACTTCAGACCAGAGTTCCAAACGCGAAACGCTGCCGCCGGACGCTGCCGCTTGGGCTGCTCGCAGACGCTGCGCGCGCGCAGAAGCACTGTACGCGGCACTGCAATTCAAGATGGCGGCAGTGGGCCGTGTGCAGAGACGCTGCACCCGGCACTGTGGTCTGCGGCGTGCGGGACTGCAAGGGGAGAACTCCACCCCCTCCCCCGCTGATGAGACCGCCTACAAAGCTGATGCCTATAAAGCAGCCCCACCTGCGTGCGCCCTGGCAGGGAGAGCGTGGACTCTACAGGGGGAGCTGGTAACTCAGCCTTCTTCAATCAAAGAATCAAGATTTCCTTTGCTTCTGAACCAAACTCCAGCTCGTTCCGTTGGTGCGAGCACCACCTGGCAGGAGGACGCTTGTTGCGGGCCGACTGGAAAGGGTCAGTAACAATTTGTGTGTATTTAGATGTATGTAATTTTATCACATACATAGGTTTGCATATATACCACCACAGTCAAACAGCAATTTGATACTATGTGTTCCTTATAGTGTTCTTTTTTTTCTCATTATATTGTCCGTTAATAAACACGTCTACTTGCCTCCTCCACCATCTCCATCCCTAGTCCCTGGAAACCAGTAATCAATTCTTCATTTCCTTAAGTTTACCATTTGAGAATATTATATAAATGGAATCATACGGTATATAGACTTTGGGGATTCGTTTTTTGTTGTTGTTGTTGTTGCTTGTTTGTTTTTTATTTTGAGATTCATCTGAGTTGTATCAACAGTTACTTTTTTAAATTGCTGAGTCATATTCCATGGTATGGAGATGTACCACAGCTGTTACGAATATCCGTGTACAGTTGTTTTTTTTTTTTAATGTGAACATAAGTTTTCATTCTCAGGGATAAATGCCCAAAGCTACAATTGCTGGGTCATATGGTTATTGCATGTTTAGTTTAATAAGAAACGGCCAAACTTTTTTCAGAGTGGCTGTGTCATTTCAGATTTTCACCGGCAACATCTGAGTGATCAGTTTCTCCACACCCTCACCAGCATACATTTATTATACTGGTTTTGATCATGTAACTGAGACACAGGATGGTCAAGTAACCCCAGTTATTCACTCAATAAATATTTGTTGAGCCAAATACCACTCTATGTGCTAAGGATACAGCAGCAAATAAAACAAAAACCTCTGTCCTTGTGAAACAGATATTCCAGTGAGAAAGACAAGCAATGTATAAAAGAAAGGCAAATAGTAAAAACCACAGAATGTTACACAGCAGCCAGCTCTAAGGACATTAACCAAGTAGGGAAAGGGGAATGGGACATTTTGGGTAGCCTTTAAATTTTAAAAAGGGTTTGCTGTGAAGGTAACATTTTAGTAAAGATGAGAGGAAGTGGGACTTCCCTGGTGGCACAGTGGTTAAGAATCCGCCTGCCAATGCTGGGGACATGGGTTCGAGCCCTGACCCAGGAAGATCCCACATGCCGCGGAGCAACTAAGCCTGTGTGCCACAACTACTGAGCCTGCGCTCTAGAGCCCACAAGCCACAACTACTGAAGACCATGCTCCTAGAGCTGGTGGTCTGCAACAAGAGAAGCCACCACAGTGAGAAGCCCATGCACCGCAAGGTAGAGTAGCCCCTGCTCGCTGCGGCAATGAAGACACAACTCAGCCAAAAATAAATAAATTTAATTTTTTAAATGTTAAAAAAAAAAAAGATGAGAGGAAGTAAGGGGACCAGCCTCCTGGATATCTGAAGGAAGCACAGGAGGCTGGAGGAATAGCAAGTATAGTAGCCAGCCCGCTAACTGCAGGAGATATGGTTCAAGACCCCCAGCGGAGGCCTGAAACCTTGGCTAGTAGCAAACCCTAAATATACTCTGTTTTCTCCTATACATACATACCTATGATAAAGTTTAATTTATAAATTAGACACAATAAAAGATTAACAACAACAATAATAAAATAGAACAATTATAACAATACACTCTGATAAAAGTTATGTGAATGTCTTTTTTCAAAATACTGTACTCACACTTCTGGTGATGATGTAAGATGATGAAAAGCCTGTGTGATGAGGTGAAGTTAGGTGAAGGATGTAGGGCTGCTGTTGACCTTCTGATGATACATCAGGAGAATCATCTGCTTCAGGTGATTTATTTTTTCTTCTTCACAATTTCACAGGTGGAAGGTTTGCTATAATGGTAGATCTTAGCAACCTCAGCATACGATGTTTTTCTTTCCTTATTAAGTCAAGAACTTTCATCTTTTCACCTAATGGAAGCACTTTATGGCTTCTCTTTGGCATATCTGAATTTTCAGCATCACTCCTCTTGCGCTTTAGGTCATCATTAAGTAAAATAAAGGTTACTTAAACACAAGCACTGTGATACCACGATAGTCGATCTGATAACCAAGAGGGCTACTAACTAAGGGGCAGGATATGTTGAACAAAGGGAGGAGCCACGTCCCTGGTAGAACCTCGCGAGATTTCATCATGCCACTCAGAATGGTGCACAATTTAAAACTTAATGTATTTTTTATTTCTGGAATTTTCCATTTAATGTTTTCAGACCATGGTTGACCATGGGTAACTGAAACCAAGGAAAGTGAAACTGCGGCAGAGGGGGGCTGCTGGTGGGGGGCTACTGTACACAGCCCCAGTGCTGGGGCCACCTTGGTGGGTTTAAGGGACCTCAAGGAGTCTCTGGAGGCTGGAGCGAGGTAATACAATATGGGAGGTAACGGGTGGACAGATCATGTAGGGCCATGTTGGTTTGGGGACTGACTTTGCATTTCATTCTGAATGAGACTGAGAGTCACCAGTGAGTTCTGAGCACAGGAATGACTTCATATGACTGTGTTTTTACAGGATCATGGTGCCGTCTTTACCCAAGATTCTATAACTAAGGAGCAGAAGAGGCTGCAATGCCTCAGGTTTTAGTAGTGAAGAAAAAATAGCATTTTATGACAAGACCACTTCGTAGGGGACACTGTGGAGATCTTATGAACAAACTGAAGGAGAGACAAGGAAGGGACCATCTCTACTTGGGAGGAGAGGACGCTTCCTTTGCCTCCCATCTGCCTGCTCATCAACTTCCAAGTGACGAGCAGAAGCAGTCAGTGATCATTCCTACTCCTCTCTCTCTGCCCTTTTTCTACATCCCACTTCTCTCTGCTTCTCCTCTCTGTCCTCTTCTCTTCTATCCTTCCTCCAAGTCTTTTCTTTAAGGAAACAGGGTTTAGGGCAATCTTTAAATCTATACTCTAAAGGAACGTCTCTTCTTGCTTTTCTCCTTCTGATAACTTTATCAGAGGGTTATATGTATGAACAAGTGGCTTCTCCCGCTGTCAACACTAGAGGCTCAGAGGATACCTCTTTTTTATTATTTTTTATTTTTTTAATTATTATTATTTTGTACATCTTTATTGGAGTATAATTGCTTTACCATGGTGTGTTAGTTTCTGCTCTATAACAAAGTGAATCAGTTATACGTATACATATGTCCCCATATCTCTTCCCTCTTGCGTCTCCCTCCCTCCCACCCCCCCATCCCACCCCTCTAGGTGGTCACAAAGCACCGAGCTGATCTCCCTGTGCTATGCAGCTGCTTCCCACCAGCTATCTGCCTTACGTTTGGTAGTGTACATATGTCCATGCCTCTCTCTCACTTTGTCACAGCTTACCCTTCCCCCTCCCCATATCCTCAAGTCCATCCCCTAGTAGGTCTGTGTCCTTATTCCTGTCTTACCCCTAGGTTCTTCATGACATTTTTTTCCTTAAATTCCATATATATGTGTTAGCATATGGTATTTCCTCTTTGAGCTTCATTTTTCTCCATTACAAAGACCCTTTTGCAACCTACTCTGAGACTCCTGGACTGTGAAATGAATCAATTAATAATTAATAATCACTACCTCTCTGGGGGTGTAATGAAGATCAAAGGAGATAGCACCTGTGAAAATGTTGCTAGATGATTACATGTAAAATTATAACTTATCACTATTTTAATAATAATTGTGCAGTAATTTCAAACTTACAGAAAAGTTACGAGAACAATATGAAGAAATCAGTATCCTTTTCCCATGGTGTTGTTTTGCTAGGGATGCTGTAACAAAGTACCACAGACTGGACGGCTTAAACAACAGAAGCTTACTGTCTCAGTTCTGGAGAGACAAAAATCAAGTCTAAAATCTGAAATCAAGGTGTAGGCAGGGTAGATTCCTTCTGAGGGCTTGTGAAAAAAAGGATCTGTTCCAGTTCTCTCCCCTTGGCTTGTACATGGTGGTCTCGTTATGTCTCTTTACCTTTCTTCCTTCTATGTGTCTGTGTCCAGATTTTCTCTTCTTATAAAGAGATCACTCATAGTGAACTAAGGCCCACCTTAATGACCTCCCTTTAATTTAATTACCTCTTTCAAGACCCTGTCTTGAAATAAGGTTATGTTCTGAGGTTCTGGGGGATAGGACATGTGAATTTGGAAAGAGGGAACATCATTCAACCCGTGGATTCTCTGCCTTTACTCTGTCCTCTCTTCTCTCCCCACACCCATGATCATTAGTCTTTTTCTGAACCATTTGAGAGGAATAGCTGATTTAATGCCCCCACCACCACCCATGACTCCTTAATTCTCCAGTGTGTATTTCTCCCAAGCAAAGACACTCTTGCCTCACCACCAAACAGCCCTCCAAGTCAGAAAATCCACCTTGATACAGGACTACCATCCAATCTACATACCCCATGCAAATTTCACCACTGTCTCAACAGTGTCCTATTTGTTCTTCTGGCCAAGGAACCTCTGCAGGAATATGTTGTTTTAGTTGATAGATCTCACCACTCTCCTGCAGTCTGGAACAGTTGCTTGGCCTTTCTCTGTCCTTTCTCTAACAGTTTTTAAGAGCACGATCTGTTCATTTTGTAGAGCAAACTTCAACCAGAGTCTCCCTGCTATTTCCTCATGACCTAACACAGGCCACGCTTTCTTGTTAGAAACTCCACAGAAATTACGCTGTGTTCTTCTCAGTGACTCACATCAGGAGACACATGATGTTGACTCGTCCACCAATGGTCATGACAACCTCAGTCACCTGGTCATAGTGCTAACTGCCAAATTTCCCTACAGTGAAGTCACCATTTTTCCTTTGTAGTTGATGAGTCCGTGGGGGGTAGATATTCAGAAATTATCCTGGCATCTTGTTTTTTCCCAGAACCCCACCCACTGCCTGAGCATCCATTGACGACTTCTGCCTAAATCAACGCTGACCGGTGATGATCGCCAAGTCATGATTTTTCTATTTCCAGCATTCCTTCCATGTTTATTAGTTGGCATCTCATTCAAGGAAGAAATATCCCCACACCCTGTTTATTTATATTTTTATTTGTATCAAGTGTGGACTCATGAATTCCAATTAATTCAATGGGTTGTTATATGTTACTGTCACTGTTTATTTTGGTGCTTAAAACTGTGCCATCTTTGGTCGTTGGGAGCACCTTCCGACTCCAGTGTCTTTTTGACATGCTTCATATTCTTTGAGCTTTTCCTTACTTTATGGCAAAACAAGATAACCCATGCTCATCTCTTTCCCTTTTTTAGCTCTGGAAACAACTATTCCTCTAAGGACCCATCATTCCTTCTTGTGGAGGAAGATATTTAGAAGCCAGGATCATCTGGGTATTCCGTGTGCTCATCACTATTTTTCTGTCATTGCTCTAGGAACTCTCAAGGGACAGAGGTAGGAAAATATATATGTATGTATGTATCCGTGTGCATGTATGTATATACATGCACACATGTATACACATGTATACATATATGTTTAAACATGTATATATACATATACAAGTTCATGGCAATCTCTCTGGCTGTTCTTGAACATCCACAAATGTGTTGTCACTCCTTCCACCAGAGGGTAAGTTGATGCCCCCTTCACTTGAACTGGGTTAACCTGTGACTCATGTGTAATAAGATGATTATGGCAGAAATGATGCTACGTGATTTCTGAGGCCAGGTCAGAAAACGCTATGCAGCTTCTGCCTTGTTCACCAGAATCCTTCCAGGGAAGCCCTGCTCTAGCATGTAAGAAGTTCAGCTACCCTGGGGATTCCAGATGATTCCAGCCCCCAGGTCAGGTCACCCCCAGCTGAGGCCCCAGACACCAGGGAGCAGGGTCATTCTGTGCCCTCTTAATGCTTGCCTGGATTTCTGACCCACAGGATATGCAAACAGAAAAAGTGATTGTTTTATGCAACTAAATTTCAGGAAGGTCTGTCATATAGCAACAAATAACTAGAACAGCTTCCAATTCTAATACCTCAGAATTCTATCTAGATTTCTCCCTTTTTATGTTTCCAAATCATTTTCCAACATTGAGAAAACTGGCTGTCATTATTCTCAAAATATTCACTCATTTGCTCAGTCATTTGACTTATTTGTTTAATGTAAGCAATCATCCCAGCATCCTGGTTTCATCTTCACCCCTACCCTGGCCACTAGGCATAGGCTGCCTTCATGTACTCCCCCACTGCACACACACATGAGCACTTCTGGGCAGCCAGGTGTACTGATGCTGCCATGACTCCATCCCATCCCAACTCTACTTCCTCAGCTGCAGGGCATGCTTTTGCCTCTGTGAAGAAAATGGAAGAGAAGAGGGAAAGAGGGGAGAAGGGAGAGACATTCTGTTTGTTATTTTTATTTTATTATAGCTGTAAGGAATCTCATGGTCTAGACTTAGGCAACAGTTGGCAAGTTACAGCTATACAGACATTGGTAGAGCTGTGGTATAGTCCACTGTTCTCCAGTATGTAAAGGACATTTAACTGTAAAACTCATCCTGACTGAATTTCACCATGTATTTCCCTATCAGTGTTCTCTTCTCTCTGACCTTTAGCTCCTTACGTATCCAGGGGTCTGCTTTTCATTTTAGTTGCATCCTCTCTCATTTGAGCTGCCTTTCATTCCCACTTTTCAGTTTGCTAGGCTAGTTTCAAACTGAGGGCAGAGAAGGCTGGTAAGGAGAACGTAGTATATTCTCCTTGGATCACCCTCAGAAGTACCTGGACGAGACTCTAGGAGGGACTGGGGATTGCACAACAGTGGCTGGGAATGAGCGCCAAAGGAATTCTTTTTATTACGCACAAAATGACCCTGTGTTTACACCCTAAAGAGAAGCTCATTTAATACATACGCACTTTGAAAAGGAGAGTGTTGTTTATCAAGTGTGTAATCTTTCTCTTCAGTGTGATAGAACTGAATTGGAACCCTGGTTTGCTGTTGTAGTCTCTTCCTTCTCTTAGCCTCAGGTTCTTTTTTGACAAAATATACTACTTCTTACCTTATAGAATTAGTACCTAGAAAATTACAGAAGTGTTCTTAGACTTTCTAGTGAGTTTCTTTACAAAGAAAGGGTCACTTGATGAAGCCATTTAATCATTAAGTGGTCATTAAACCATTTTTTTGGTCACTTGACCCCTGTAAGCTCTATATTGTATGGATTCTTAGTTTGTGCTCATGTGTATTTCCCACTGAATGTTGAGACTAGAGATAATAGGTTCTATCTCCGACTCTAGAATAAAGCCAAGTTCTCAGTGTTTGTCTTTGTATAAGGCCCTTCCCACTTGAGGCCCTGAGCTTCCCATATTTGTATTAAGAGACTAAGCTATCTTAGGTTCCCAAATCTGAATTCCTATTAGAAATGTCTGGTGAAATTTAAAAAACTACAGATTCCCCTGATGTCACCTAGACTTAATGAATCAGAATATGCACAGTTGGGGCCTGCTTGTTTGTTTTATTCAAAAGAGCTCTGGCGTGATTTATGATGTAGCCACCCAGCTAAGCCCCGCTAGATGATCCAGAGAATCGTCTTAGAGAGACAGCATGACATGGTAACTGAGACCTCTGTTCAGGGAACAGATGGGCATAGGTTCAAATACCAGCTCCCCCTGCCCCAAATACTTAGCTGGGTGACCTTGGGCAAGTCATTTAAGCATCTTCCAACCTTGTTTGTGAAACAGATAGTAATACTATGATCCATGCATAATCTCTGGGTTAGCTAAGAGTCCCCCAACAAACATACACGCATGTAATACTTGAAATTGACCAAATTGCTTCCAACTCCCAAACTGGCCTGTGGAAGTCCAAGTCCTGCTCAAGGTTTATACGAATCCCTGGAAGATATTTTAGTTTCCCTTGATATGATGCTCTACTTACCTCTCCTCACTGCATTGACTGAAGCATCGTTTTCTCCTTCAGTTTGCATCAACTGTAGCAACACAGTCACTCACATTTGCGTGCGTAAGTTTGGGAGACTTTACTCGAGCATTTGGGGGGCTTCCCTGGAAGGCTGTGCACAGACCTCTGTCATGAGGCTCTCGGCTTCTCCATTTCTCTCTTTCTTTTGTTCCCACTCATCCCCTTCATCCTGCAAGGCCTAAAAGCAGGGCATTGGCCGCTTTTCTCAGGTCTAATACCAAACATACCTATCTAAAGCCATTAAGTTTTCAGAAGAACAAAGCTCTTTCTATCTGACAGGCTTCGTCCTCCTTTGAACGTACTTGTGGTTTGGGGATGGCAAGCAGACACTCTTGGTTTGCTGTCTCTGCCTTTGTTTCAGTTCTTGCTCCACATGTAAAGCACTTAGCACAGTTCTGGCATCTGTGGTTCTCTGATCATGTGTGACACAGCTACACAGATGCAGCCCAGCCACTCCTGCCTTCTGGGGATGTTACTTCCTCTATACCCGCACAGGCAAGCCACATTTCTTTTTATTGGAAACCAGCTGGTATCAACTGCTTTCCTCAAATCCAATTTAGTATATAAATACAGGCATAGTTGGAGAATGATATCTGAGTACGAGGGGTTGAGAAGTCTAAAATCAGACTCTAAAACAGTGATTGCTAACATTAATTGATTGCCAATCAAGCACTTCCTGTATAATTTCTTTCATCCTTTCAAGTATCTCTGCTTTTTTTTTTTTTTTCTTCCATAGAAGGAAACAGCCTCAAGGAGATAAGATGGCTGAGTCAGAATTTGAATTCAGAGCATGTTGCTACAAAACCTTGGCTTGTCCTACTGCATCAGATTCTCTTCTCAATAATTAATATAGAGGTCTGATCTTTGTTACATTGCAGAGGGGTTAACTGATCCTAAAAGAAGGGTTATCTACGCACATAGAGATCTAGTAATGAAATCATTGTAATTTAATGGTAATAGTTTATTTGTTCAACAGTTAAAGTGAACTTTATCTGTAACTTCATAGTGCATGCCCTGTCCAAAACATAGGCAATTTAAAAAAGAAAATAAAAAATGATTCAGTGTTTCCCTATATCTTAGTGACTTTATAATAGAACTGATCAACTCTGTGTCTGCTTGTCAGAAAAATGGCAGGAAAAATATAGTTGGTTCACATATTTGAGGCCTTGTGATTCAAGGAGGTAGATATAAATATTTGTGGCAATTCCTACCTTAACAATTCTTAATATAACTCATGAAGACTAGCATTGTGCTTAAATTTCTCACTTGTGATTCAATTTGGAAAAATAACATGTAGAGAGGGAAATAAAATGGGTACAATACATAGAAAATATGTATCAGAAAGATTTTGGTCATAGATACAGAAAATATATATCAGAAAGATTTCGGTCATAGATACAACAGACACTTACATATTACTTTACAGCCTATAAAATACACAGTTATTAACTCATTCCCTCCCTATAATGACAGAAGTCTTATTATCATCACAGAATGGATGAATGGATCAGAGAACTTAGGCTCAGAAAACTGTGCAGTGTTGCTCAAAATGACACAGTTAGTAAAGGACATATCCAGGAATTAACCATGGAGTCTTTTGTCACTAAACTTTATATTCTCGCCATCATGTCATTTTAGAGTGAAGCAGATAAGTAAACAAGGGTAAGGTTTGGCTATAATCTATACAATTTTTCATAGGCCAAACCTCAGGTTAATCAATAGCAAAAAAAAAAAAATCAGTAGTTCAATCATTCAATCAATTACTATGTATTTAGTTCTCACAATGTGCCAGGCAAGTGGCAGGCATATCCAGGAATGCACAAGACACAAGGTCCCAAGCTGCATGGAGCTTGCAGACAAAAAGGGAAGGGAACAATAAGTAAGCATAGGATCTGCCCATTTGCAGATGCATTAGAAAGAGTAGACAATTAATGTTTAGATCTGTGTTGATATAAGTTTCCCACTTTTTTTATCAGCAAATTCCGGGATAAGAGGCAAGACACCTGGGCGCCTGGTAACCCCAAGGTGTCCTGAGCAAGAGTCTGTAGCAGTAGAGCAGACATCAGTGAAATGCAGCATCCAGCCTCCCCTCTCGCAGCCCGTGGTCTCTGTCGTCTCATGTCTGACAATGCACCTTTTGTTCAAACATACCAAAGATTGATTTACCCATGGTTTACCAGAGACTTGTGTAACAAAAACACCTGACACTTTACTGTTTCATTTACTTAGTTTTTAGTCAAAGAAAAATAAACATATTGGAAACTCTGCAGCCAATAGTCTTTAGAGACTTAGGGAAATCTACGTTCCCATTTCTAAAAACTTCAACATTTAATACAGATGAGGTTTTTTAGTTTCAAGGTTTTTTGTTGATTTATAATAATTTTACATTAGTTTCAGATGTACAGCATGGTGATTCAGCATTTTTTACAGGTTATACTCCTTCAAAAGTTATTATAAGATAATGGCTATAATTCCTTGTGCTGTATAATATATCCTTGTTGCTTACCTATTTTATACAGAGTAGTTTGTATCTCTTAATTTACCCCTAACTTGCCCCTCCTCTCTTCCCTCTCCCCTTTGGTAACCACTAGATTGTTTTCTATATCTATGAGTCTGTTTCTGTTTTATTATATACATTCATTTGTATTATTTTTTAGATTCCACATTTAAGTGATATCATACAGTATTTGTCTTTGACTTATTTCACTAAACATAATATCCTCTAGGTACATCCACATTGCTGCAAATAGCAGAGTTTCATTATTTTTTATGGCTGAGTAATATTCCATTATATATCTGCTTTATCCATTCTTCTGTTTATGGACACCTGGGTTGCTTCCATGTGTTGACTCTTGTAAATCATGCTGCTGTGAACATTGGGATGCATGTATCTTTTCAAATTAGTTTTCTTGTTTTTTCTGGATATATACCCAGGAGTGGAATTGCTGGATCAAATGGTAGTTCTATTTTTAGTTTTTTGAGGAAGTTCCATACAGTTTTCCAAAGTGGCTGCACAAATTTATCAAGTTTTTCTTTTAGTATGTTTTCTTTAATAAATGATTATGCATTAAAATACCTTTTAGGTATTTGATACATACAGAATAATATATGTAAGCTTTACGTATGCTATAACGCATGAAAATATAATCAACAGTTTTGAACTCAGCATCCAATTCAAAGACAAGAACATGACCTTTGATTTACATCGACCAGCGTGTTCCTCCCCATCCATCTCACTGCTTTGTTATTTGTATGGAAATAAATTTTAAAAGTCAAAGAGTATTATCCAACTTTTAGCAAAAAGTAGCAATCCTTTGCCCCTTTTCATCACCGAGTCTTAGTTCCCTGATATTCACAATTTCAACACTTTCAAAATATTTCTTTGGGTGTTTGCTTCCATTTTTTCTAAATTATGCAATATATATTTTTAGTCTTAATTTTAGACATTATCCATTGACTTAACTATGATGATCTGGCTACCGTTTTACAATGTGCTCCATGGCCCATCCTTTGTACCAACACATAAGCACACATGTTTTCCTTCCCTTAACTTTTCAAGATAGCTCTGTCACACTTTTAATTAAATAAACATTTCAGTGTTTATATTATTAGACTGTGTAAATATTTTCAAAACTGAGCCATGAAATACAGCATAATTATTTCCTTTCTTTGTATAAATTTTCCTCCCCTTGGGTTAAAAATTATCTTAATAATCCGTTTGTTCAGGAACTTTTTTAAGCCTCCAAATATCCACCAGAACAGTAAAATTTTTATTATTTTTGTTAAAACTCTATGTATCTATATATCAGTCATCTATATGTGTTGGTGTGTGTCTGTATATGTATGTATGTATGTATATAATGTATCTATTTTTTCTCCTTAGACATCTCCCTCCTGGAGCCCACCATCCTAATACTAATTGCTCTCCAGGCTTTTCAAACAGCTCTTACATTAATCGTTCGCTTTAACATCATCCTAGGGACCCCTTTTGTCTCATCTTCAGTATAAAAGCTACTATTTTCTGAATCCCAGCCTCATCTTGTTTCCATTTTGGTGCCTGATTTTAATGGGGCACACGAGCTTCCTGTGTAAAGTTAATTTTTGAGCCCTTGCACATTTCAACCTGTCCTTATTTTACTTTTACATTTGAATGAGAGTCTAGAAAATCAGATGTTAGAAATTCTTTACCATTTTAAACACCTTGCTCCATTTTGAGAACTGTGAGGACATTTTGATCCCCAGTACTTTGTTTATGAACGTGAACTTGAAAATTCTAATGGTCTTCCCAACGTCCTCAGTGTTCCTGATCTTCACCATGTTGTGCCTTGATTTGTATTTGTATAAGTATTTCACATACATACATACACACACTTATTTCGTCCCCTCCACTACCTCTGGTCCTTCTTTCTGGAACCTCTACTACTTATTTCTTGGATTTTAGAGATGATTTTCTAATATTGTAACATTTTCCTCTCCTATTTTCCATATATTTATCTATTATCTCTACTTTGTGGGGTGTTTTCTCTACATTATTTTTCAATTCAATTTGAAAATATTTTTGAGGGGCAATTGTGATTTTAATTTCTAATAACATTTTTTGCTCAGAGCATTTTTTTATAGCATCATATCCTTGTTTTCTGAATATAATAATTTCTTTTACAAATATTAAGCCTCTGATTATAGTTTCACATTTTGGGTTTTACTTTTCTTTAGAGTCTGCCTACTAATGTCTGAGAATACTTGACTATCCATTTATATTTAGGGAGAAAGAATAAAAATGGGTGGGGTTTGTTGATTTCTTGGGTTGCCCTCTTTGTATGATGACCTAACAATGACCCAGTTGTTTCCGTGGGATCCTTAAAAGTCATTATCTTCTGTTTATTCCTGTGGAGCAGTCAGTACCCCCAGAGAAGAACTCCCTTCAATCTCCTGTCTGCCTTTTAGTTGGCCAAAGAGGGTAGGGAGGGTGCGGTCACCATCAAGAATATTCACTAAATTCTCTTATTTTCAAAGTGGCATATCATGTCTACCCTCTCCCTTACTGGCCTTCTCCCTTTAAATCATCCCTCATTCTGCATCCTCACATGACAAAATGCCTCCTCCTAGAATCATGAAGGAACAGTTGCCTGGCTGCACAGGACATGCAAGAGCATCGTGGGCTCTAACTCCTTGTATAGATTCTTCATTAGTCTGGGCTTTTCGCCCTATACCTTCCAAGCTACCTAACACCTTCCATTTTTGAGCTTTTCCAGGGTTCTGTGATGCAAATCAGCTTTTTTTTTTTTTAATTAATAACGCTTTTGAAAGGCACTTGGGTTTCAGGATTTTCCAGTTTGTTATGTCAGTTACTACTTCTTCACTTACTTTTCATCTTCCAAGAACTTGTTAATGCCTTTTTTCCAGGTCATCTTGTTTCTGATTAATTTCATTACTATCATTTTCTTGGTGATTCAGAAGGAAACATAGAAAAAACACATATGCTAAATTAGCGTTTTAACTGAAAGTCTTCTGCTTTATGTTCATGTGATATTAATTTGTATGATGCAAATTACATAAATACAGGTTATTTGAATATTATGACTATTGACAAAGATAATATAAATGTATTCTTTCCAGAATTGCAGAATGCAGTAGAAATCCTGGAACCCATTCCTTCGCTACTATTTCTTAGAACTACTCTATATAGGGATTTTTAGGTCTCATGTACTTTTTTTTTTAACATATTTATTGGAGTATAACTGCTTTACAATAGTGTGTTAGTTTCTGCTTTATAACAAAGTGAATCAGCTATACATATACATATATCCCCATATTTCCTCCCTCTTTCGTCTCTCTCCCACCCTCCCTATCCCACCCCTCTAGGTGGTCAAAAAGCAACTAGCAGATCTCCCTGTGCCGTGTGGCTGCTTCCCACTAGCTATCTATTTTACATTTGGTAGTGTACATATGTCCATGCCACTCTCTCAATTCGTCTCAGCTAACACTTCCCACTCCCCATGTCCTCAAGTCCATTCTCTACATCTGCATCTTTATTCCTGTCCTGCCTTTGGGTTCTTCAGAACCATTTTTTAAATTTTTTTTTATAGATTCCATATATATGTGTTAGCATACGGTATTTGTTTTTCTCTTTCTGACATACTTCACTCTGTATGACAGTCTCTAGATCCACCCACCTCACTACAAATAACTCAATTTTGTTTCTTTTCATGGCTAAGTAATATTCCATTGTATATATGTGCCATACCTTCTTTATCTATTCATCTGTCATTGGACACTTAGGTTGCTTCCATGTCCTGGCTATTGTAAATAGTGCTGCAATGAACATTGTGGTACATGACTCTTTTTGAATTAAGGTTTTCTCAAGGTATAATGCCCAGTAGTGGGATTGCTGGGTCATATGGTAGTTGTATTTTTAGTTTTTAAGGAACCTCCATACTGTTCTCCATAGTGGCTGTATCAATTTACATTTCCACCAACAGTGAAAGAGGGTTCCCTTTTCTCCACACCCCATTCTGCATTTATTATTTGCAGATTTTTTGTTGATAGCCATTCTGACTGGTGTGAGGTGATACCTCATTGTAACTTTGATTTGCATTTCTCTAATGATTAGTGATGTTGAGCATCCTTTCATGTGTTTGTTGGCAATCTGTATATCTTCTTTGGAGAAATGTCTATTTAGGTCTTCTGCCCATTTTTGGATTGGGTTGTTTATTTTTGATATTGAGCAGCATGAGCTGCTTGTAAATTTTGGAGATGAATCCTTTGTCAGTTACTTCATTTGCAAATAATTTCTCCCATTCTGAGGGCTGTCTTTTTGTCTTGTTTATGGTTTCCTTTGCTGTGCAAAAGCTTTTAAGTTTCATTAGGTCCCATTTGTTCATTTTGTTTTTATTTCCATTTTTCTAGGAGGTGGGTCAAAAAGGATCTTGCTGTGATTTATGTCATAGAGTGTTCTGCCTATATTTTCCTCTAAGAGTTTTACAGTATCGGGCATTACATTTAGGTCTTTAATCCATTTTGACTTTATTTTTGTGTGAGGTATTAGGGAGTGTTCTAATTTCATTCTTTTATGAGAAGCTGTCCAATTTTCCTAGCACCACTTATTGAAGAGGCTGTCTTTTCTCCATTGTATAGTCTTGCCTCCTTTATCAAAAATAAGGTGACCATATGTGCATGGGTTTTTCTCTGGGCTTTCTATCCTGTTCGATTGATCTATATTTCTGTTTTTGTGCCAGTACCATACTGCCTTGATTCCTGTACCTTTGTAGTATAATCTGAAATCTGGGCGCCTGATTCCTCCAGCTCCAGTTTTCTTTCTCAAGATTGCTTTGGCTATTCGGGGTCTTTTGTGTTTCCATACAAATTGTGAAATTTTTTGTTCTAGTTCTGTGAAAAATGCCATTGGTAGTTTGATAGGGATTGCATTGAATCTGTAGATTGCTTTGGGTAGTATAGTCATTTTCACAATGTTGATTCTTCCAATCCAGGAACATGGTATATCTCTCCATCTGTTTGTATCATCTTTAATTTCTTTCATCAGTGTCTTATAGTTTTCCACATACAGGTCTTTTGTATCCTTAGGTAGGTTTATTCTTAGGTATTTTCTTCTTTTTGTTTCAATGGTAAATGGGAGTGTTTCCTTAATTTCTCTTTCAGATTTTTCATCATTAGTGTATAGGAATGCAAGAGATTTCTGTGCATTAATTTTGTATCCTGCAACTTTACCAAATTCCTTTATTAGCTCTAGTAGTTCTCTGATAGCATGTTTAGGATTCTCTATGTCTAGTATCATGTCATCTGCAAACAGTGACAGCTTTACTTCTTCTTTTCTGATTTGTATTCCTTTTATTTCTTTTTCTTCTCTGATTGCTGTGGCTAAAACTTCCAAAACTATGTTGAATAATAGTGGTGAGAGTGGACAACCTTGTCTTGTTCCTGATCTTACAGGAAATGGTTTCAGGTTTTCACCATTGATAATGATGTTGCCTGTGGGTTTGTCATATATGGCCTTTATTATGTTGAGGTAAGTTCCCTCTATGCCTACTTTCTGGAGGGTTTTATCATAAATGGGTGTTGAATTTTGTCAAAAGCTTTTTCTGCACCTATTGAGATGATCATATGGTTTTTCTCCTTCAGTTTATTAATATGGTTTATCACATTGATTGATCTGGATATACTGAAGAATCCTTGCATTCCTGGGATAAAACCCACTTGATCATGGTGTATGATCCTTTTAATGTGCTGTTGGATTCTGTTTGCTAGTATTTTGTTGAGGATTTTTGCATCTGTGTTCATCAGTGATATCGGCCTATAGTTTTCTTTCTTTGTGACATTTTTGCCTGGTTTTGGTATCAGGGTGATGGTGGCCTTATAGAATGAGTTTGAGAGTGTTCCGCCCTCTGCTATATTTTGAAAGAATTTGAGAAGGGTAGGTGCTGGCTCTTCTCTAAATGTTTGACAGAATTCGCCTGTGAAGCCATCTGGTCCTGGGGTTTGTTTGTTGGAAGATTTTTAATCACAGTCTCAATTTCAGTGCTTGTCATTGGTCTGTTTATATTTTCTGTTTCTTCCTGGTTAAGTCTCGGAAGGTTGTGGTTTTCTAAGAATTTGTCGATTTCTTCCATGTTTTCCATTGGATTGGCGTATAGTTGCTTGTAGTAATCTCTTATGATCCTTTGTATTTCTGCAGTGTCAGTTGTTACTTCTCCTTTTTCATTTCTAATTCTATTGATTTGAGTCTTCTCCCTTTTTTTATTTATGAGTCTGGCTAATGGTTTATAAATTTCTTTTTAATCTTCTCAAACAACCAGCTTTTAGTTCTATTGATCTTTGCTATCATTTCCTTCATTTCTTTTTCATTTATTTCTGAACTGATCTTTATGACTTCTTTCCTTCTGCTAACTTTGGGGTTTCTCTGTTTTTCTTTCTCTCATTGCTCTAGGTGTAAAGTTAAGTTATTTATATGAGATGTTTCCTGTTTTTTGAGGTAGGATTTCATTGCTGTAAACTTCCCTTCTAGAGATGCTTTTGCTGCATCCCATGTTTTGGGTCATCGTGTTTTCATTGTCATTTGTTTCTAGGTAGTTTTTGATTTCCTCTTTGATTTCTTCAGTGATCTCTTGGTTATTTAGTAGTGTACTGTTTAACCTCCATGTGTCTGTACTTTTTACACATTTTTTCCTGTAATTGATATCTAGTCTCATAGTGTTGCGGTCAGAAAAGATACTTGATATGATTTCAATTTTCTTAAATTTACTGAGGCTTGATTTGTGACCCAAGATATGATCTATCCTGGAGAATGTTCCATGAGCCCTTGAGAAGAAAGTGTATTCTGTTGTTTTTGGGTAGAATGTCCTATAAATATCAATTAAGTCCACCTTGTTTAATATATCATTTAAAGCTTGCATTTCCTTATTTATTTTCATTTTGGATGATCTATCCGTTGGTGAAGGTGGGGTGTTAAAGCCCCCTACTATGATTGTGTTACTGTCAATTTCCCCTTTATGGCTGTTAGCATTTGCCTTATGTATTGAGGTGCTCCTATGTTGGGTGCATAAATATTTACAATTGTTACATCTTCTTCTTGGATTGATCCCTTGATCATTATTATGTAGTGTCCTTCTTTTTCTCTTGTAATAGTCTTTATTTTAAAATATAGTTTGTCTGATATGAGAATGGCTGCTCCAGCTTTCTTTTGATTTCCACTTTCATGGAATACCTTTTTCCATCCCCTCACTTTCAGTCTGTATGTGTCCCTAGGTCTGAAGTGGGTCTCTTGTAGACAGCATATGTACGGGTCTTCTTTTTGTACCATTCAGCCAGTCTATGTCTTTTGGTTGGAGCATTTAATCTATTTACATTCAAGATAATTATCAATATGTATGTTCCTATTACCATTTTTTTAATTGTTTTGGGTTTGTTATTGTAGGTCTTTCCATATCTTTTGTTTCCTGCCTAGAGAAGTTCTTTTAGCATTTGTTGTGAAACTGGTTTGGTGGTGCTGAATTCTCTTAACTTTTGCTTGTCTATAAAGGTTTTAATTTCTCCGTCTAATCTGAAGGAGATCCTTGCTGGGTAGAGTAACCTTGGTTGTAGGTTTTTCCCTTTCATCTCTTTAAATATGTCCTGCCACTCCCTTCTGGCTTGCAGAGTTTCTGCTGAAAGATCAGCTGTTAACCTTATGGGGATTCCCTTGGATGTCATTTGTTGTTTTTCCCTTGGTGCTTTTAATACTTTTTCTTTGTATTTAATTTTTGATAGTTTGATTAATATGTGTCTTGGCGTGTTTCCCCCTGGATTTATCCTGTATGGGACTCTCTGTGCTTCCTAGACTTGAATGACTATTTCCTGTATTAGGGAAGTTTTCAACTATAATCTCTGCATATATTTTCTCAGTCTCTTTCTTTTTCTCTTCTTCTTCTGGGACCCCTATAATTTGAATGTTGGTGCATTTAATGTTGCCCCAGAGGTCTCTGAGAGGGTCCTCAAGTCTTCTTATTCTTTTTTCTTTATTCTGCTCTGCGGTAGTTATTTCCACTATTTTATTTTCCAGGTCACTTATCCATTCTTCTGCCTCAGTTATTCTGCTATTGATTACTTCTAGAGAATTT
This sequence comes from Lagenorhynchus albirostris, assembly GCF_949774975.1. Taxonomy (NCBI): domain Eukaryota; kingdom Metazoa; phylum Chordata; class Mammalia; order Artiodactyla; family Delphinidae; genus Lagenorhynchus; species Lagenorhynchus albirostris. The sequence continues at coordinate 18,554,549 of NC_083101.1, forward strand.
TTACTTTCATTTATTGTGTTGTTCATCATTTTTTGTTTGCTCTTTAGTTCTTCTAGTTACTTGTTAAACGTTTCTTGTATTTTCTCCATTCTGTTTCCAAGATTTTGGATCATCTTTACTATCATTACTCTGAATTCTTTTTCAGGTAGACTGCCTATTTCCTCTTCATTTGTTAGGTCTGGTGGGTTTTTGCCTTGCTCCTTCATCTGCTGTGTGTTTCTCTGTCTTCTCATTTTGCTTAACCTACTGTGTTTGGGGTCTCCTTTTTGCAGACTGCAGGTTCGCAGTTCCTGTTGTTTTTGGTGTCTGCCCCCAGTGGCTAAGGTTGGTTCAGTGCCTTTTGTAGGCTTCCTGGTGGCTTACTGGTGCCTGTGTTCTGGTGGATGAGGCTGGATGTTGTCTTTCTGGTGTGCAGGACTGCATCCAGTGGTGTGTTTTGGGCTGCCTGTTGACCTTATTATGAACTTAGGCAGCCTCTCTGCTGATGGGTGGGTTTGTGTTCCTGTCTTGCTAGTTGTTTGGCATAGCGTGTCCAGCACTGTAGCTTGCTCGTCATTGAGTGGAGCTGGGTCTTAGCGGTGAGATGGAGATCTCTGGGAGAGCGTTTGCCATTTGATACTACATGGAGCTGGGAGGTCTCGGGTGGACCAATGTCCTGAACTCAGCTCTCCCACCTCAGAGGCACAGGCCTGACACCCGGCCGGAGCACCAAGACCCTGTCAGTCACATGGCTGCTAGCATGAGGCCCAGGGGCCTAGAGTGTCCCAGGCAGAATGCCACAAACCACCTCTTGCTGCATTCTGTGCCGCAGGGACCACTGCCTGGCTGACCATTGGTGGAGCCGGACCTCTAACCACCTGCAAGGCCTCATGTACTTTTTCAAAAACACATAACTCAAGCATATTGAAGAAGGAGCACGTGATTTGACAAAAATGCTTGTGAATGTTATGCCAGTGAAAGTTCAGGGATATGTGAGAATAAGTGGAAAGGAGACCTTAGGAACTACAGGAGGAGAGGCCTTTCTGAGGAGATGAATATTCATTGAGACATGGAGGTTGAGTAAGGACTGGTCAGGATAACAGGGTTGAGCATGTGTGCACATGTGCGTTTACTGAAGGTGTTAGAAAATACTGGGGAATTAAGAGCTTCAGCCAAAGGCTGACATACTTAGAGTAAATTTGAGATGCTAAGTACGGATGAAGAGCGAAGGGTAACATTGGAGGATCTTTTTAAAAAGAAGCCTGAAAAAATCAGATTTTAATTTTAGAAATGATTCTCTAACCGATTCGTGGTTGCTAAGGAGGGAGGGGTTGGGGGAGGGATGGAGTGGGAGTTTGGGACTAGCAGATGCAAACTATTATATACAGGATGGATAAACAACAAGGTCCTACTGTATAGCACAGAGAACTATATTCAATATCCTGTGATAAACCATAATGGAAAGAAAAATGAAAAAGAGTACATATTATATATATATGTAACTGAATCACTTTGCTGTAGAGCAGAAATTAAGACACGTTGTAAATCAACTATACGTCAATAAAATAAATTAAAAAACAAACAATAAATCAATTTGAATAATAATGATAGAAAAAGAAATATATATCTAGCTTTAGAGTACAGAATGAACTACAGAGGGGCAAGAGTAGAGGTTAGAAGTTCAGATAGAAGGCTGCTGTTGATATCCAAGAAGAAAAGGATTGGGTCACAGTATGCTTATGGTGTGTTGGAAAGAAATGGATGAATTTTAGAAGTATTAGGTAGATGAATCAAAGGGACTTGTTGATGGATTAGATTTGAGATAAGACAGAGAAAAACTGAGCGTTACTATCCATTCATTCATTCATTCATTTGGCTTAGAAGCCTGAGTGCAAGTTCCTTTTGAAAGGGAACAGGTATGGTAAAGCATATTGAGATGGTAGATTATCAATAAATTCAATTTAGACATACCTGCAGGTCATTCAAGTTGAAATTTCATGTAAGAAATTGGATGTGCTTTGGAGCCAGGAGTTCTTCTAGACTGCATGTGGCTCTGAAATAATCAGCATAACAGTGAAATTGGATCCACAAGAGTAGATGAGATCATTCAAGAAGGGCATGACTACTGAGAAGGAATATGAGCCTGGAATTCATCTCTGAGGAAAACCAGCATTTAGAGGACAGCTAGAGGAAGAGAAATCTCTAGGGCAGTTTGAGACAAAGTCACTAGAGAAGTGGTAAGAAACCAAGTCACGTGAGTTGTCAACGTAGGAAAGAGAATAGCATGTTTCAAGAAGAAAAGGATGGTCGATTAATAAACAATTGAAAGGTGCCCAAAGATTCGGCAGCAAAGAGGTCACTGATGATCTTGTTGAAAGCGTTTGAGTGAAGAGGTGGGAGAAGCCTAATTGGAGAGGTTTGAAACGTGGCTGGGAAATGGAGATACGTAAACAGCTAGTGTAGACAAGATTTTCAAGAAGCTTGGCTAAGGAGAGAGAAGAAAAAACCGGAAGATAGAAGGGGAGGCAAGAGGGAGGAGAAAGAGTTGTTCTAGATTGTTTATAGGGAGAGAATTGAACATGTGTAAAATGTTGGAAAAAGCCAGTGGGGAGGAGGAGGTAGAGAATGCAACAGGGATGTGCATAAAGGAAGAGATCTGAAAAGTCAAGAAAGGATTGGGCGTATGTATCGTGTAGCACAGATATAGAAACTTTCTTTTCCTTTCCTTTCTTTCTTTCTTTTTTTTGAGATGAACAAGGGAAGATGGATACATATAAAGCTAAATGTACAGGTCAAGTTGTGAACAGTTGAGGACATTTATTTCTAATGTTTCTAGGTAATTGGCTAAAAGGAACTGAAATAATCTTCTGCAAGTGGGGTGGCAGAGAGAGTGTAGAAATTTTGAAATAATTACTGTGGAGAAAAGGAAATGAAAACGTAACTGAAATTGCCTTGAAGAGTGAAGGGTTAAATGGAAACAGATGATCATAATTTCATAATGACATCACATGTCTGTGTTGTAGAAAAATGTTGGCTTTGTAGCCACAAAGAGCTGGATTTGAATTCTGCTCAACAGCATGACAGTAAATTAATTAAATTTCCTGAGTCTTCATTTTGTCATCTGTACAATGGGGTAATTTTATCTACTTTGCAGAACTGGGCATTGACAGCCGTTGGCACAGAATAGCTATTATTTTTATTAATACATTTTTTCTTTTGATGACTATCCAAGATGTATTTTGTTCCAAGTTTAAAAAAACATATTCTCCAAAAATTACTAAGGACATTTACTTCTTTCCATATGATTATAAAAAGTAGCTCTGTCAGTGTTTTCCAATGTATGTTCTTCAGAGATATTAATTCCTTATGATGTTACTATTTACTGAGACAGACCACTTTTAGTGATCAAATGTGTTTGGGAAATGTTTCTTTACATTTACGTTACAGTAAAGAAATTGGTTTCTTTAATATGACTTAGTGTCTTTAACATACCCATGTGCATTATGAATGTTCACAAGAAACATATAATGTGTGACAGTACCCAGGGTTTAGGATCAATATTCTCCTCTTGGAGGGGCAACACAAGGGACCAATGTTCTGTAGAAATCTTCAGTAAAGATTCCTTCTGGCCAGAGACCTCTTTTAAGTTGATAGAGAAGATTATTAAAACCTAATTAATGGTAGAAAAGAGATATCTACAGCATTATTCACCATAATCAAGATACAGAAACAACTGAATTGTCTGCTGATAAGTGAAGGGATAAAGTAAATGTGAGATGAATATATTATTCATCCATAAAAAAAGGAAGTCCTGGGACTTCCCAGGTGGTCCAGTGGGTAAGACTCTGCGCTCCCACTGCAGGGGGCCTGGGTTCAATCCCTGGTCAGGGAACTAAGATCCCATAAGCTGCATGGCTGCATGGCATGACCAAAAAAAAAAAAAGAATAAGTTCTGGGGATCTAATGTACAGCATGGTGACTATAATTAATAATACTGTATTGGGCTTCCCTGGTGGCGCAGTGGTTGAGAGTCCGCCTGCCAATGCAGGGGACACGGGTTCGTGCCCCAGTCCGGGAAGATCCCACATGCCTCAGAGTGGCTAGGCCCGTGAGCCATGGCTCCTGAGCCTGCGCGTCTGGAGCCTGTACTCCACAACGGGAGAGGCCAAAACAGTGAGAGGCCCGTGTACAGCAAAAAAATAAATAAATAAAATAAAAAATAATACTGTATTGTATACTTGAAATTTGCTAAGAAAGTACATCTTTAGTGTTCCCATACCAAAAAAAGATAATTCTGTGAGGTGATGGGTATGTTATTTAGGTTGTGATAATCATTTCATAATGTATAGGTGTATCAAAACATCATGTTGTGTATCTTAAATACACATAATTTTTATTTGTCAATTTTACCTCAGTAAAGCTGCAGGGAAAATAAGTGGTACCGTGCTCATTCTTACCACTGAGAATCCCTGATGGGAATCATTAATTTCTAAATTTGTTTGCTGACATGTTTATTCTTTCTCATTTGTCTCTCATGCATGCACTCAGAGGAGTACTGAAGCTGGCTTGTATTGCTCCACAAGAGACTACTGTTAAATTTTCAGGAATTTTGTGAGTCAGCTGATGTCCTGTTGATAGCTTGAAAACAACCATGGTGGGAGTATTTACACCACAGAAATTGGCAAACACGACAGATCCGAGCTTCCTTTTCAGAAAGCCCATTGTTGAGCGTTTACCAGCACACCACTGAAACTGAGTTCAGACAGTACAATATTAAAGTGAATCTGCACTCAAGGGCCTTCCTTTCTGGTGAGGAAAAATAAGAGATGGACCCAAATAAATATAAAACATGATGGAAAGTGATTCTTAACGCTTAAAACAAATAACATTGATGGAAACCTTGCTATGTGTTTGGCATTGTTGGAAGTGCTGTTTATGTATTTTCTATCAAATTCTCAAAATTAACTTGGTGAAGTAGCTGATGTTACTATCCTTGTGTTGTTAAATAAAGAAGGAGGCATAGAGAGCATAAATAATTTTTTAGTAGTTAGTAGGTGGCAGGGTGTCAGAATCTGGCCCCAAGCCACAGACATTATGTTTGATCACATCTTCCATGCACTTAGAGGTGGTCAGCTAAAGTACTGTGGGTATTCTGACGTGGGGAAAAGGGAGGGCAGAGAGCTCAGGAACATGGCAGCCTTTTGAACATCCTTCACTTGTGCTTGTAACGCATAGACACAGCCCCTTTTCCCCACCTGCACTCCCTGCACGTGTACAAAGGAGTGAGCTGAGGTGAGCCCTGTCATTAGAGGCCTAAACTCCAATTGTCCTTCTCTCTGGCTTGGAGCCAGATCCCCTGCTCTAGTCCGTGTCGTTTTTCTCTGAGGTATGCACAAAGTAGAGGTTACTTGTGTCACATCTGTTCCTGTTTTGTGGGTCCATTCGGAAAAGAGAAAAAAAAAATCACTGACTTTATTTTCCAAGAGAGACCCTTTAAGAAAGGCCGGATGCAGGGTGGCCAGGAGGGAAACCTGTGGACGTCCTTAAACGCGATCTTTTCAGCTTTAGCATTCATAAAGCGTACCTTGGCACGTGTGTTCAGACTCTAATGACTCCTCCGGACCCCTGTTCAGGTTTAGAATTTCAGAAACGTCACAATGTTACATTCCTTCTCCGCAGAGGAAATCGGACCACTATGTCTATATTACACACCCAGATGCAAAATCTTCACAGATAGGATTGGCTTTTCTATGGTTTTTTACCAGAACAGCTTCCCACTTTAAAGCAGCCTTGTATTTTTGAGTCCTGGTGCTTTCACTAAAAGGCTTTCTGCTGCTAAGAGCCTTTGTCTGAAATGATAGTGTTTTTTAGGGAGCCTTATTTCTTTGATTCTTTCATATCATATATTCTGTGTTTTAAAATACTCAAGGTACACAGCTGGATATGGTTATAGGCAAATTCTATGTCTGCGTGGCAATTCATATTTGAAAGTAAACTGAAAAAAATGTGGATAATTTTCAGGGCAGTGTGCACATGACTCCTTGAAATGGGGCATCCTGTCTGGCTATAGGGCTGATTTCAGAAAAACTGGATGTTCTTTTCCTCTTCTCTTATGGTGGATTTGTAGTGATTCAGTTAGTAAGTAGACTGATAAAAACCTCATGGCTGTGTAGAGCAAGCTCCTTTATCCTTGCGGGGAACTGCTAAGCAAGGAGAGTCACGGTAAGACCTCTATTTTCATGAGCCCCCCTCTGATAGCTCTGTGGCGTTAGTGGGGAGACCCTGAAAGGAGAGATCAGAGAGAAGAAGAGGAAACAGGACATGGCTCACATTCATCACCAAATTAATTAGGAGTGAGGACAGGTCTTCCTTCCCGTCACTCCTGACTGCCCTACTTGAAACAATCTCTTGACTCTGAACTTTTGTGAAGGGGATGGAACATTCCTGCCTCATTGCCCTGGGTAGCTAATTCTCCTTTTTATGCACTCATCTCTTGTCTTCCCAACTATGTACTGGAAGTTCTTTGTGGGCAGGAAATATGCTTTGCAATTATACGTGTCCTCCTGTTTAGGCCAGTGCTTCCTACTCAAGAAGTACTTTTAAAGTTTGTATATATTTATTTTTGACAGATAAAAATTGTGTCTATTTAAGGTATACAATGTGATGCTTTGATATATGTGTACATGGTGAAATGATTACCACAATCAAATGAATTAACATAGCCCTCACTTCCCATAGTCAACATTTTTGGGGGTGGGCGATGGGAAGAACATTTGTGATTTACTGTCTGAGCAAATTTCAAGTATACATGGTTATCAACTGTAGTCACCAGGCTGCGCATTAGATCTACAGAATTTATTGATCTTATAACTGAAAGTTTGTACTCTCTGATCAATAGCTCCTCTCTCCCCTCACCCTCTAGGCTCTGGTAGCTACCATTCTACTCTCTGTTGTTACGAGTTTGACTTTTTTTCTTTTTAGCTTCTACATTTAAGTGAGATCAATATTATTTGGTTAAACGATTACTGGTAATTCTCTCTCTGTCTCTTTCCCTTCCCCCTTTCCCACCCTGTGAACAGTCTACACAGAACATCCTTGATGATTTGATATCGGGATACCTCTCAGGTCTCCATTTCCATTTATTTGTTCAGACAGATGTACATATTGGAGAGGAAATGTCTGAGTTTCCACTTGCACCTTTGAAACCTCTCTCATAGGACTCATGGCAAATCATTAACCGATTTGTTCCTCAGTGTTCTTGTCTCTTAAAGATAATTATTAAACTAAATATATGCTAAGAGCTTGGAACAGTGCCTGGCATGTATTAGGCATTTAATACATATAATTTCGTTTCCTTTCCCAAGTTTTTCTGCAACCTTGTGGTCAGTCCCATGCCAGCTACCTAATCACCTTTTGTCTTTTGGTAGCTCTCATCCTTGCTTTCTTGTAAGGAAACAAAATAAATAAATACAAAGCAATTGTAATATCATTTTTTAAAAGACATGTTTGGTTGGGAAAGAATGATGTTTTGTTGTATTGTACCACCTGATTTTGACAGTTGACTAAAATACAGTGCCACGTCTTCACTTATTGAACCAGTCACTTAGACACGTTTGTGTCCTGCAGCAATTCGAAAACAAATTGATCTTCGCTAAGTGGGGTATGGTTTACCAAAAGAAGAGGGCATTTGGAAAGAGAGTTATGGAGTGCCATTCATCATGTATCCCTCAGTCAGAATAACCCGGAGAATGCCTGTATGGGTTCATTTATTGAGTACCCATTTATCGAACACCTTCAAGGCTCTAGACCAGGCAGTAGGTGCCACAGGTGACTTTAAGGTAAAAGACAGCATCTTTAATCCAAAGGTATCCATCCAGTAAGGAAGATAGATGCGCAAAAGTAAAATGACAATGCAGTGGAAGGGTTTTCTGCTGTGAACACAGGATGCTTTGGGAACACAGGATAGAAAACAAGACACAGAGGAGGTTTCCTAATGGGTGTGATGAGAATTTGAATGGAGGAAATAAAAGCTCATGCAATGTCAGCACTGGGAGGACCCTTAGAGGTCATGTGGCCCAAACTTTCCTGCTGGAAACCAGGTAACCGAAGGCTAGAGAAATACCCAAGCTCTCGTGACACATTCCAGGAAGCTGGAATGAGAATCTTCTCAATTTACACGTAAGTCTGTGGGATGTGGGTACATGTTGCAGGTTGGGTTCTCTGGGGGCAGACACTGAGATGCAGTTTAGTATGCAATATGCTTATTTGGGATCGATACCTGTGAAAGGCAGAGGGAGGTATGGGATTGACTGAGGGAGAAGTTTCACAGCCACGCAGGCCTGGCCAGAAAGGAATTTGTCGGAGTGTCTCACGTTAGGCCAATGTGGTGAGATGTAGTACTGGCCTGGCTCAGTCCTGGATGCAGACTCTCTCAGAGAGGGTGCAGCCTCTGCGAGGCAATTCTCTGCAGCCAGGTGGGTCCAGGGTTGCTGGCAGGCGGAGGCTGTCTGCTGACTGCATCCCCGGTCCCTGGGTAGCATGACCTTCCTTAAAAGGGGACCCAGGGCAGCACATCTCCGTGCCTATCAGAACAGAACTGGATTCAACTAATACTAATATTTACTGAAAACTTACTATGTGCAGACACTGTGTCCAGCCATTTTGTATACGTTATCTCATTCGAGCCTCCCAGCCACCTTCTGGGGGAAGTGTTATGATGTCATCTGTAAGTTCACAAATGTATGGGCCAGCTTCTTCATAGCCATGAAAATAAGAGCAAAACCGCCTTTCAAGTGAGCATCCCAAGGAGTTTGGGGCATTTACTAGCATCATCTGTTTCTGAAGTCAGCAACAGATGTTGAAACAATCATTTATCTCAGCAGGGAGCTGAGACTGAATCAGGCTATGGTTTTGTTTAAGACAGACTATCGAATCTGAGTCAAAAGGGCCAATGTCCACGTCAGTTCCGTTTCCTCACCTGAGGAGCTTACAGTGATCACTGAGGGAGCAGACCATTTTTATCATGCAAACATAAGCTCCAACTTTGGGAAGATACCCCTAAAACTGGCCACCCTAATCCCTCCATCCAAATCAGAAACCTTGTCTAGAATGTTCTAGACAAGTGGCCTGAATGTTTCTGATGGGCTGGGCGTGCACAGCCTCGCAGTGTAGCCCCTCCTGATCGGGGTTCTGCTGCTCTCTGCAGTCGCACAGAATCAAAGCAACTTCTCTCCCCTTTGGCTGTCTTTTTAGATAAGTGAGAGCAGCTTTCATACAAACTTCTTTCCCCCAGATTGCTAACCCTGGCTCTGGCACTAACTCTGACCTTGGTTCACTCACTCAACCCCTCTCAGGTTTCCTTCCTCATTCCTATGGTGGATATAAGTATATCCACCTAATAGGATTGTGGGCTTAAATGAAACACTGCCTATACATGGCAAGCACTCAATAAACAGGGGTTGTTATCATCAATATTATTAGTCTTACATTTATACTCATGGCAGTCCTGACGCTGAATGAATTAGAGAGCACGATACTTTAATTCATATGAACACAGTACTTCAGTTACAAAGATCATTAATGTACATACATTTATTTCATTCGTGGATTTTTTTCTTCCAAGTGGAATGTGTGGTGGATCTAGCTATGGTGTCCCAGTCTCTGTGTACATCAGGTTGTTTATGAGGTTACAGGAACCCTCTGCATGCTATGGCTTTCTGTTTGGCCTGTTTAAATACATTGGATCATTTGAATTCACGTCCCCGTACTGTGTGGAAGGAAAATGAGACTTGGAGTGATGACCTCCTCCAAAATCACACGCATGCATGGGTCAGGGCCAGTACTTGAATTTAGCAGTGCTCTTTCTTATACACCAGGGACACTTCATAATGTACGGGTTGTGGCCTTCTTGGAAAATCTCATGGACACCCTCCCTGGAGGGAGGGGAACTTGAAATACATACACACACATATTCATTTTTGTTTAATTGCAGGAGGTATATACACCCTAAAATGAAAATTCCTCACTCAAAGACACTATGGTTAATAGTCTTAGTAATTCTGAAATTAAGCTGGTAGGGAATCATTTCTATGAGCTGGCTCCTAGGTAGAGAGAGGAGAATTGGCAAAAAAAAAAACAAAAAAAGACTAAATGGGTAGTGGATCCATTGTAAGAGAGTCAGTGAAACTTGTATGAAAATTTCACATCTCTTCTATATTAGGCGAGGCTAATATTCTTGGAATAAAGAATGAAATCATGGGCACTCAGAACAGAGCTCCTAATTTTAAAGCTAATGCATGTTCTATTAGGTGCATATGTCAGAACAATTCTGATTCATAACTCCATGAGGCCCAGAGCTGTCTGTCCCAGGGGACAGCAGAAATAGAAAAGAAAAAAAAGATGTTTTGTGATGTCTTTGGCCAGGCCTAGACACATGGAAATATTTGTTTGTTTTATGTGACTCGCAGTTATTTGAACCATCTTATTCTCTCCATACAAACCTACTAGTATTACCTAAATCCAAGGCATCCTTTTTTCCTTTCTTAATTCTCAATTCTTATATGTCCTCCATATAAATCTTGCCGGGACTCAGGCCCTCTGACAGAGTTTGCATCTGCAGAACTGGTTAAAAGCCACACCATCAAAACCCAGATTAACATAGGGTTTGGCATTGAGCCTAGGCATCTGCATTTATAATTAGTTGATTCATTGTTTCTGCGGCTCAGTCATGTTTGGGAACGTTCTCTGAGGTATGGCAGTTGGCTTCGCACAGTTCTCTAACCTAGAATATACTGTGCTAGTTGTTCACAGTAGCTCTTTTTCACCGTGAAAGCCTCAACACCACTATCTAGCCTTTCATGAGCTTCCACAAGAAGTCCTACTACAGCCAACACTTTTTATTTGTTAAATATTTTACTGAAGATTTATGAGGTTCTGAGAAAGAGTAATGTAGTATGGCAACAGCTTTTTACTTGAAATAAACCCATTAGACACATCTCCTCTCCTAAGAGTCCCCTCACCTCCACCCCCATCTAGGTCACTCCCATCTCTTGATGCTAACTCTTCCTCCAAGCAGTGCCAATCTTGTCTCTGGTCTTTCTCTCACCTTAATTATGTAGAGTAGACTCTTTTTTCCTTATGCTACCTGTCCAGGAACCAGGGATGACTTCCACTATAAAGGGCATCTTTTAAAAAGAAGGATCTCTCCTTCCAAAGCAGTTCATATATCAATGGCCAAGAGGATAATAATCTCTGCAATTCATTATAGGACTCTTGCAGTTATATCCTTCACCTGCCTCACACCTTCCATGACGCCACCATAACCTGAATGATTGATTCTTACCTACACCTGCATGTTACATTTATCTGGGGAGTTTAAAAAATACTGATGCCTGGGCTCCAATATAAACCATTAACTAAATTTCTGAAGATGAGCCACCAGCATAGATAGGTTTTAACTGTTCTCCAGGTGATTTTGATGTACAGCCAGGGTTCATAGCTACTAATTTTAAAACATTCCTGACACCTGCACTGGCCCTGAGTTCGTTTCATGATTCAGCCTCAACATTCATTCTCAGTTTTATGTCCTTCTTGTTGTTTTATCACATTCTATGTATCAGTCATAACTCTAGTAGGTCTCCTACTAGAAACAAACAAACACACATTGATCTTTCGAGTGTCAATTAGAATGCTTCCATCAAGTCACTCCCGATTCCCTCTATGAGAAAACAATCTCCTCTTCTGACCCCTCCACCCCTTTCATTTTATTTCTGCCACACTCATCACAAGCCTGTTCTATCTCATGTGAAAGTTTTCATATTCATGTGTCTTCCTCTCCATTAGCACACCAGCATTCTTTATTATAAGGCATTAAAATTAGCATTTGTTCTATTTTAGTTGCCATTTTAATAACACCTGAATTTGAAGAACAGTCTTATTAGTGGGAAATTTACACATCCATCACACTACATTTACAACACTTAGCGTCCTGTGCCTTACAGGAGACAGCAAAATCAGGTGTAAAAATGCTGAAACCCAAAATAGGTGACTTCAAAATTGATAGAGATCTTTAAACTTTAGAGCTGAGAGGACCTTAAAGATCACTTACTTGGCTCACCTTATACAGATCAACACAACAAAGACCAGTGAGGGAGAGGAATTTGCTAAGCTCATGCAGGCAGTTAGTAGAGAGCTAGGATGAGACTCCAGGTGACCCTGGTAAGCACTACGGGGCTCTCTCTACGTTATCAGGTCCAATAATTTTCATTAAAAACTAGAGAACGGACTTGAGGATATGGGGAGGGGGAAGGGTGAGCTGTGACAAAGCTAGAGAGAGGCATGGACATATATACACTACCAAACGTAAGGTAGATAGCTAGTGGGAAGCAGCCGCATAGCACAGGGAGATCAGCTCGGTGCTTTGTGACCGCCTGGAGGGATGGGATAGGGAGGGTGGGAGGGAGGGAGACGCAAGAGGGAAGAGATATGGGAACATATGTATATGTATAACTGATTCACTTTGTTATAAAGCAGAAACTAACGCACCATTGTAAAGCAATTATACTCCAATAAAGATGTAAAAAAAAAAAAAAACTAGACATAGGTACTTCATAGCCCAAGAAATTTTACTCTGAAGGCAACTAGATGACATCATACTCTGCCAGAGGGGGCTGAAGGAAAGTCAGTTTTGATACAGGGAACAGCCACAGGTTCTTTGTCCCTGTTAGAACCATCACCCAGCACCCCGATGCACTTTGCATAAAATCTTACTCTTGATACAGCATAATTCATCACAAATACATCTGAATGCCTCAAATAAACATGAGTCAAAATTCCAGTTTAACCTGATGCTTTGAAACCTTTCCTCAGAACTCAGATGGGTTTTGATGTGTTGTGATCTAGGTGCATGATTTAGCATAAAGAAAATAAGATTAATTAGAGCCTCTATGTCCCAAGCATGACGCTAGATGATCTAAGGAAAGCCAAGATGTCTGTGTCATGGGACGTGCCATCTTGAAACTTCTCATGTAGTTTGGGGACCAACACAAATATTTAATTGCTCTAAAACAAGGCCAACTGACAAGTATAGGAATAAATTATCTGTGAATGTGCGATGAAGAAAAATCTTAGCTACTTAAAACAAAAATTACCTTCTCAAGAGAGCAGAATCTGACAGATGAGGGATGGTTCAGTTGTTCTGAGCATCTTACTGGGTATAATTATACTAAAAAGGCCTGGAGCTGAGTTCAGGGATAAGAACCATGAAGACTCCAATCACTCATTTTCCTAGAGAGCAACATTCTTACCTAGAACTCTTTTTTAAAAAATAAATAAATAAATAAATTTATTTAAAAAAAGATCCCTGTGCATCAGCCAGAACCTGTCCCACGTTCAAACTTGGTCCAACGGCCTGGGTGGGGGCCTCATTCTGACCAATAGGCCCATCCTGTGCCTATTTTCTTTTTTTTTTTTAACATCTGTATTGGAGTATAATTGCTTTACAGTGGTGTGTTAGTTTCTGCTGTATAACAAAGTGAATCAGCTATACGTATACATATATCCCCATATCCCCTCCCTCCCACCCTCCCTATCCCACCCCTCTAGGTGGTCACAAAGCACCGAGCTGATCTCCCTGTGCTACGTGGCTGCTTCCCACTAGCTATCTATTTTACGTTTGGCAGTGTATATATGTCCATGCCACTCTCTCACTTCGTCCCAGCTTACCCTTCCCCCTCCCCGTGTCCTCAAGTCCATTCTCTACGTCTTCACAATTTCCTTCTTTGGGGAGTCTTATGAGAAGTCATAGAACCTGCGTTATTTTCTCTTTAAGTGTTTAATTGTCATATGAACCCAGAGAAGCAAAGTGGAGACATTAGTTCAGACCTTAAATAAAACAATAACATTTGAGAAGAGATTACTCTATGTTATAAATTCAATGCACCAAATTATTGCTTGAATTACCCTTTACCTCAAGGAATTTTTTCAGATGTATTAACCACGTCTTACCAGGGGAGGGTTTTCTTTCTTACGTGCCATTTGCCCTTCTTGCTGCTTGTTGAGTTTATGAGGCATTATCTGTTATGATCTCTCAGTAAAAGCCTCTGCCTCATACACTGGGCTTTAGTCATGGCTGAAAGCACTATGGAAATTGTTTTTTTTTTTTTCCCTACCATTATCATTTATCTTTTCCTTTACTGCCCTAAAGAGGTGCTAACATGACTCTTAGCAGTGAAGGGCAGTTTTTCTTATCTGGGCCTGGGTTTTAGCATGCTAATGTAAGATATTAGAGTGATGCTAAATTATCCCATTTCTTTAAAAACTGACACATAAAAGGTATTTCACATGGCAGCACCAACCAAATCATATCTGACCCACCCCCACCTCCCCAGTGATATTTATGGAGAAACAGGGTTATTGTTGGCTGGTTGCAGAGAGGAAAGTGTCTTTGTCGTATAACTGATATCCCAGATGCTATAAACATCATGCTCTCTAGAGAGCTATGTTATAGATTCGAGTGAGCTCATGCTTTGTTCACAAATTTTAGGGACTTTGCAAGAGGATTTGGAGTTCTGGATATAAGGCAGTCTTCTGAACACCAAAGATTCAGGACTGGATGTTTGATTTCCTTTGTCTTTATGAATGCAAGCTCAAATGCCAAGATTTGAATCAGATATCTCTGAAGCCTACTTTTGACTCCTCGAAATGATATAGAACAGTGAATTTTGCACTGAAAACATCCATAGCCCAAGAAAGTTTACTCGAAAAGCAACTTGATGGCATCATCCTCTGCCATAGGTGGCTGAGAAAAAGTCAGTTTCGATACATGAAACAGCTGCAAGTTCTTCGTCCCTGTCATAACCATCACCAAGCATCCTAACGCACTTTGCATGAAATTCTGCCATTGATACAGCCTAATTCATCACAGACACATCTGAATGCATCAAGTAAACATGAGTCTAAGCTCCAACTTAAGTCTACTGTGCATAAGAATCACCCAAAGAACTTATTGAAGTGCAGATTCTTGGACCCCTAACCAAAAAGATTCTGATTCAGTTGGTCTGGGGTGGGACCCAAGAATTTGTCTTTCTTGGAAGCCTCTGGGTGATGCGAGTGTGCCCATCCACATATGCAAATCACAGCATAGATTATTTAAGTTTGGTGACAAAATATAATTTGACCCTTCTTTCAAATACACATTATTTATTTTCTTAATCTCCACCAGATCTAGAATCCTTTTGCAAGGGCTAACTTTTTTTAGTTGCTTAAGTTAGTCAAGTGTATGGAAGCCTCTTAGATTTTGTACCTGTTTTATCTGTCTGGAACCTATTTATTTATCTGTTGATGTGGCTCATTTTTCAAGCCTTAGTTTAAAGGACATTTCTTATGAGAAGCCTTTCCTCACTTCTTTGTCGTGCTGAGTTCCCTTTACTGTGTTCCTGTAGCATCCTGGATTTTATCTATTACTCACTACTCTGTCGTGTTGTTTATTTAATTGTATGTCTAACCACTTAGATTGAAATCTTCATGAACTTCTAGAATTTTTCTAGCAAGCTCACTATTATGTCTTCAAAACCAAGCAATGGGATTAACACATGGTAGTTGCACTATAATTATTTGTTAATTGCCTGAAAGATCTCAAAATTCCACTTAAGGGATAGGAGAATAATTGATGAAGTTCTGGAAAAGAAATAGAACAATGACAGAGCCATACAACCCTTCAGAGATTATCTGGTTCAACTGATCAGTTGCATTGCTGGGAAACTGAGACCCAGAGGAAAAAAATAGGACTGGTCGAATATGTTTCAACTAGGGCTCACTTCTTTCTTATCTCTTCTCACTAGCCAGAACTTTATAAAATTTGTACCTCCTTAAAGAGAAGACAAGAATTCTGTGTCCACATAGAAACTAAATTAAATCCAGGTGACAGAGAGGCTAAACACCTGTATTCTCCAGACTTCTCCACCTCAAGAGAGTATGAAGTGAGAGCACATTGCTATTATGACCTGAAACTATCTAGCTTATCACTCCTTTGGACATGCAAGACCTCAGTTACCTTCCCTCCCCCCAAATCCCCATGTTATTTCTGAGTGTCATAGGTTGAGTGCCCCAAAAAGCAGACTAGCACTGGAGGCATGCAGGTGGTTTCTTGAGGAGTGCTTCAGGAACACCAGTAAAGGAGTGAGGGGAGCAGAACTGGATAGAGAGAGAAGTCAACTGCACCTTGGTAACATATGAGGAAGAAAGGGAGCTCAATTCTCTGGAAGTGGTCAGATATAGAGGGACAATCACCTCCCTTGGTATCACCTTCTATTTTTACTTATTTAACCAAATGTTCACAAGATTGTCCCAAATGACACTGCTTTGAAATAGATTCTTATAAATTAGTGAGGTTCTGGGAACAAAGGTGCCAAGGCTAAAATACATTGAATACTGTGTTGTAGGTCATACATGCATTGTCATTTATTCATCACCATAGATGTATGGGGTTGATTCCATAAGATAGATATTAAATACCTCTAATTAGGTAAAGAAAATATTGAGGTTAACAAATCCCATGAATTTTTCTAGAATCTCATGCATCCACCAAGTGGAGTAACTAAAAATTTGAATCTAGATATGTCTAATAGTACAAAAGCCCATGGTTTTAACTGGAATCAGGGGCCAAAATGGTGAGGAGACCTGAAACCATGCTGTATAAGAAACAGAAAAATAACCAAGGAGTGGTTAACAAGGAGAGGTTCAGGCTTCTAAGAGAAGGGGAGTCATGATCAGCATGTTGAAGTCTTTGCAAGGCTGTCATCTGTGTAGAGAGATCTGTATTGAGAAGGACCAGGCCTGCAGCAAGGCAATTGGAGCTAATATTAGGATTGGCATCCTAATGATTGGAATTGTTGAAAAATGTGTCCGGGATGCCTGTGGGAGGAACAGTTACGTAATTATTAAGCCCTTGTTTTCATCACGGGCAACCTGACGGGGAACATATTATGGTCATCTGCTCAGTGAACTTATGGTTTGATAAGGGCCTCATTGCTGTAGACACTCTAGCTGGACACTATGTGGTGGCCCTGCTGGTAGAAGAACTAAGTATCCAGAGAGAATAGTCAGTGTCAGCACTACCAAACTGTATTCTGCAAAGTCCAAGTGTTTCCCAGTATGTCAGTAGGTGGCCGGAAGGAAAATGGCTCTGCAGTCAAATGAGTTTGGGAAACATTTAATTAAAATCAAATGCATGTCTTTTTTGCTAGATGCCTCAGAGCTTTGAACGTGGGCATTATGGATCACTAAGACAGAAAGCACTGATTCATAAACTTACTTGATCAGGAAACCCCTTTCCCATGGAAACCTACTAACATCCAGTTGGGGTAACGCTGGTGAAGTGATGATCTCCGAAGTTCTGTCTCATCGTGAAATTCTGTAATTCCTCAAGCACTAAATGAGTCAAGGAACTTAGAACTTAGTACTAATCTTGAAACAAAGTCACTGTGTTTTCTTAAACAATTTCCTTCCCCTTTCTGAGCCTCAGTATAGTGCCCCTGGCTGAAAAGAATTATTGCTGAGACTTTTCACCTCCAATATTTTTTGTTTTATGGAGGCTTCAGGGCATCAAAGAGGAGTTTCACCTCGTTTACAGTTCTCCAGAGCCTGCCTTCATCTGACACTAGTGAGTTTCCAACCTGGTGGCTTTGAGTGA
The DNA here is from genome assembly GCF_949774975.1 of Lagenorhynchus albirostris. Taxonomy (NCBI): domain Eukaryota; kingdom Metazoa; phylum Chordata; class Mammalia; order Artiodactyla; family Delphinidae; genus Lagenorhynchus; species Lagenorhynchus albirostris. The sequence goes on from NC_083101.1 coordinate 18,572,217, forward strand.
GTGTATATTGTTTTTTGGTTCCTGTTCTGCAGGAGAGCAGCTTGAGGATGGGAAGCCAAAAGGACCTCCCATTCTGAAGGTTTCCAAATTCGTTTTGCAGACCTCAGCGATTCAGAGGGTTTGAAGACACGGCAGAGATGTGCAGTTCTGCGGTTGACCCCTCTCAAACAGTACATAATTCTGAAAAACTTGGAGCTCCTCCATAAAGCCATATTTCAGTTGCACATTTTAGGCATGAGATTTCAGCCAAAAGCCATAATATAACACTGCCGAGGATCTTTTTTTTTTCTTGCAAAAATATGCATTTGGACAAAACTTAGGAACCTAAAATTACAGGAATCGAATGTACCTTCTGTGTTAACCAAAGTGCTGCAGATCAAATGACAAATCATAGAAATGTAGAGATTTCCTAGTCCAAAGTCCTATCTAAGACTTGAATCTTCCCTATATCTCTGTGAGGTCATTGCTTAGCTTACTGATCACACTTATTATGAAAATGTGCAATTTCTGAGGCTGACCTAACAAAATCATACTTCTTACCATTAGGACAGCCTCTCTTCTCTTAAAGTATGTCTTCTGTTATACCCATCTGTATTCCCCGCTCAGCATTCTGAGGATACAAGGGAAGAAAATCTGTTCTCTACTCTCTAAATTGACATTGAAGGTGAAAACATGATATACCATCTCTAAAAAGAGTTGCAATCTTTCAACATAAACATAACCTGTTCCTTCATTGGAAGTAATGTGAACAACCAAAATAAAGCACAGTCTTTGCATTCAGAAAGTCCTGCAGTTCTAAAACCTAGTCTTCTACCTGCACACTAATGACTTTGAACTCTCTAGTGTCCATGAGCTCCAGTTTCTTCACTTTTAAATAATAACTATATCACAGGATTGTCACGAGGAATAAATGAGGGGAAGCACAAGAAGCCTTCTCCATGGTGAGCAATCTTCTTCTTTTCCCCACTCTGTATTAGCTCTTCTTCTCTTTTTTGCAAACCTGACATGATATGATTTGACTTCGTACACTTTTATCATGCAGGGCTTCTGGCTGTCTCCCAGAAAGCCCAGGGTCTGGAGGGAAACATAATTCTAGGTAAATTGCAGAGCTAAAGTCTTACCTCCACGATTTTGGCCATCGCACTTCTATTAAAGGAAACTACTCTGTAACATTAAAACATGTCATTTCTCTTCAGACACTGTAATGCAGACCAAAGAAAGAAGACCTTGAATATTTTTCAATCCAATATTAATATTGGTGAGAGCGCACCGGAGGAAGTCAAAGCAGCCAGTGTGCTTGGACAATAACTGATCTCCTTAAGGATTATTTTATTATTATGCACTCAGTGTTTTGAAATGCCAGTATCTGCAGATGCAGTGTGATTACACTGCCTTTTTCATTTCAATTATTCTTTAAGAAGGGTGATCATTTTTCATTATGAAGGAAAAACTTGTATGGTCTGGACAAAGATAACGGAACAAAACAACAAAACATCATCTCTCTGTGAGGTCTGACGTCAGATTTAATCGTGCTGGAGCAATGCAGGTTCACTGAACTGGGATGCAGGGGCCTGCGTCTGGCCCTCTCTCTGCCTTGAGTTGACATGTGGCTTTGGGAAACCAAAGTTTAGCCTTTTGTGATCCTCCGTGTCTCTCATCTGATCATTAAGGGGTAGGACTAGGTGATGTTTAAAGACAATTTTACCTCTTCGTTTCCAGTGTTTATAATAGGAAAGAACTGAATCAGAGGAGCTACACTCAATGGCCAATCCAAGGAGCTTCCCGTATAAGGGAGCAAAAAACACCCATTCGATCCTAGAGAAGCACTGAAACTGCAGGTGGGGGCTGGGTGCCAGGGAGGCAAAACTTACCTGTTTTCTTTTTTTCTTTTTTTTTTTTTTACATCTTTATTGGAGTATAATTGCTTTACAATGGTGTGTTAGTTTCTGCCTTATAACAAAGTGAATCAGTTATACATATACATATGTTCCCATATCTCTTCCCTCTTGCGTCTCCCTCCCTCCCACCCTCCCTATCCCAAAAGTTACCTGTTTTTAATCTGAGAGAGGAAAAAGCAAATTGCCCAAGATCTTTGCAAAACAAATTACCTGCCAATCAAAAACCAGAACGTCTGCTCTTGCCTCCCAGGACAGCTGTCTCTGTTCTACCCCTTTGCCCTTGGAAACCACTTAGACATGGGCTCCTGCATTTCTCTTGTCTCATCTGTCTACACTTCTGCATCAATACGGAGTAAAGATGTAGAAAATTCAGACATGGCATTCATAATATGTCATCTTAAGGTATTATGCTGAAACAGGAAACAATGCTTTGAAATTTAGTTCTTACCTTAGATAACATTTGTATTTGAAAATGTACCCCCTCTCTTAAAATTATTCTAGAACAATATGAAAATTCTCTCCCAAAACAAACTTTTTTGGACTGTGTGATATAAACTGCAGATCTATACTTTGAACTTCTCTTAAAAAACCTGTTTGATTAAAACTATGAAACAGTGTTGTGTAATGGAAGAAAACATAGGCGTAAAGGGGATTCAGGATTTGGCTGTTGACTCCGGAGGATAGGAGTTCTGTGACCTTGAAGAAAAATTTCATCCAAATAAGCCTATTTCCTTATGTAGTAAGGATATAAAAAGCCTCGGTTTCCTTATGTAAAGAGATAAAATTCCCTTGTCGCAGAGTTGTTTTAAGGCTTGAATTAGATGGGATATTAAAATTCCTTGCGTGGTGCCTGGCATACACAGAATCTCAATAAATGCACAATAGGCATCGTAAGTGAGATTTGAACCAAAGCAAAATGCATAAAACGCTACTTCCCATGCCCTTCAGTGAGACTTATTTAAACCATCTTTAGGTGGAGTTCCTAATCCCAAAGACGTATGTGAAAAAATGTTTCAATTACTTGAATATCACCAGTCTACAAATCAGATTCATCTATTCTTCCTACTTTAAAATTCTTTCATATGATGTACTTCGACTGCGTTACCAATTTTGTATTTCCTCTTTTTTTCACCCATAAAAAGAAAACTGTAAAAACTTCACAGCTCAATGACATTAGATGAATTCTTTAAATTCACAGAATTGACATTCACAGAGAGTTGGTAAGGGGATGGTAAGATCCAATTCATATCGCTCAGTCCTTGGGCCAACAGGGAATAGGAAAGAGAAATATTCCTGGTACCCCTAGGTATAAGTGAGTCAAAGCTATGTCAGTATTTAAGCAAAGATTGGAACATAAGCTTGCAACAGTGCAGTTGAACTGGTGGGTGGTGGCTTGCAACTTTCCAAATGTTTTTCAAAGCAAAACATTCACTGTTTCTTTCCCCTTTAATGCCTGAAAGTTGCAAAAGGGTGAAAAAATAATAAAAATAGAGCTCCAGCTCTGTGTCAGGCTCCAAGCCAGGTTTTTTACAATCACCATCTCATTAAATCACCGCAGGTACTCAGTCAGTTAGACATTTTGTTGCCCATTTTACAGATGAGAAAATGGAAGCTCAGCGAAAGGAAAGTCACTTTTTTCAGAATCTCATAGCTTGAAAATGTAAGTCTGCCTTAAGCTTAAAATGTTTCTAGTAAGATTTGAAATCATAATTCTTGGTTTTCTTGACTGGAATTCTGTTATTGAAGGTTTCGAGCCACGGCGGCCTATAATTAGAGACTGATTTTACTGTCCATTTTGCTATTTTGTTGTCTCACGTGCCACCATTACCACGTCCCTGCTGTTGCTAACCCTTGAACCTTCTTCATGTCTTTGCTTAAATGTCACCTTCTCAACAAGGCCTACATTGTCCACCACATGAAACTTGTAACAATTTTGCCAGCTTGCACAGCCCACATACCCTGGCTACATTGTCTTGGTTTCCCACAGGTCTTTTCAGTGTCTAACAAGAAATACATTTTATCTTTTATATTTATTGCTCCTTGTGTCTTCTAGAATACCAGCAACAGAAGAGCAGAGACCCATGTCTACTTCTGTTCACCAGTGTTTTCCACTCATTTACAACAATGCTGAAAACATAGAAAGAGCTCAGTAATATTTGTTGTATGAATTCCTAATTAAGCATGTCGTTCTATCCATTCTTATCGTAGGTGGCTTCTGAATCCTGCTCAACACACCCTGAGGGTTAACCGCTACCATTGGATCTGAGTTGTAATTTTAGCTAAAATTTAAATATTGTACCTTTGTTTCCTTTATGTAAAGTGAAAATGGAGGTGGTACCATTGACCACAAGCTGTCAGGAGGACTGAGTTAATGTACGTGAAGTACCTAGCACACCGCATGGTCTGTAGTGCCTGGCACTCAATTCTTTCTCACTGTTATTTTCTGGCTCTCATCTATCTGGCCTATAGCACATAAATCTACACAGTTCTAGCTAAAGCACATGTAAGAATCTGTATTACCGAGAGAGTCATCTTGATTTTCCAGACCTATTGCAACCCCATTTAAAAAGCCTTCCATAATCTTTCAAGGCAGAATCATTTGTTTACACATCTTGATGCCCATAGGGTCTAGTATCAATAAGACTTCATGTCTTGTTTCCTGTCATCATTAGCTGCTTTATCTACAAGACACGAATTCTTCCAGGACAGGGTCTATGCCTTGTTACTTTCTTTACTTCAATTCCTCAGATGGCATCTGACATGTAGTACACATTTAGTACATATTTATTTTATGATTAACAGCGCTCTAGCATGTTGGTGCAGGACCTGAACATGGAAGTTACTAAATTCAATCTCTATAGCACATAAAGAAATACTAAGGATCAGAGAAGGGAGATGAATTGAGGAAATCATCCAGCTAGTTTTTATCCAGATAAGCCTAGAGCCCAATTTTATAAACTTGACGTCGTTTCTGGTATAACATTTTCACTTTTTGTTAGATATGCTTTGACATAATTCATCAACTTGCTTTTCAGTTTTCATGTTAACTTTGAGGACACACCTCCATTAAAAGTGAAGTTTGCATGAGTACTTTCTTTTGGAAACAAATTCCAACTGGATAATTCTGCCTGAGAGGATCAGAATAAATAGTACACAATTTGACAATTTATAATATCTAGCCTGGGACTGAACTGACTAACCTGTGGGGAAGGCTGAGTCACTAAATCTATCCTAGAATCAAAGAATTTAGAGTTGATTATGTGTGCTTAAGAGGAGAGACACTGTCTTCTTTGAATCTGTTTCTCCCCCAGATTACAGCCAGAGTCTTACATGTACCAGACCCTCATTACAGGTTTGCTGCCTTGAATTGCATCTGGTAGACACTCCCATCAAGCGTGGGAATCTCTACTCCTTGCTTAATTGCCCAGTGTTCACCCGACTTCAGCTTTCATACATCCAGTTACACTACTGACTGCCTCCGAAGAGTCATTGTAGGGCTATTAGCTGCAGTGAATTGAACTGAGGAATGTCTCATGATAACTTTGACCTACTGGCCAGAGTTCTCTTGTCTGGACCACAGAGCACATCACTTCCCCCGCTCTTCTGATGACCATCTGATATTTGGAAATGGTGACCACTGGCTCCCCCCTAGCACTCCCACCACGCACATACCAAAAGAAGTCATCTCTCCTCCAGGCAAAATGCCCTTCGGGCTTAGGCTATTTTCAATGGGTAGCAAACCAAAAATGTTTGGTCCCTTTCTTTTCTTTGATGGCAAAATCCCTTTGATTTACCATAAAAGATTGTTTTGGGGCTCCCAAAATGAAAGGGTGAGTTGACCAATAACAAGCATATCATTCAATGGTGTCTTTCAAAGACAATCTCATTCCACATCATTTAAGTGGTATGTGGGAAAGGAAAAGGAAAAGGAAATAGCATTTATGGAATGCCTGCTATGTTTTGGTCACATCACATTGATAGAGTGCTGGGGTCTTCACAACAATCCTTGGAAGTACATATTATTATACCTAATTTTATAGGTGAGAGAACTGAGACTCAGCGGTTTTAAGTAAACCAAACATCTAGAAAATGGTAGAGCTGGAATTTGAACCCAAGCCTGTAGAATTCCTCAGGTTGTTCTCCTGGCATTCTGCCCAGCTGTCTCTCGTCTCAGGGTCCACAACTGTGGTCAAAACTCTGCTTTTTTTTTACTTGTTGTGAATACCTCCCACGAACCGTAAACAATGTGGTCTTCCAGTAAATCTAACGTAAATGTACTAAAAGGGTCACAGCTGGCCATGTTGAATGATGCATCTTGCCCAGTGGTCTGTGTCTGAACATGGTCCCAAAGGGCAGGACCATGTGATCATTGATTCTGTGCAGAAGCATAAGGGAAACCCCCAAACTAAAATGCTTACTCAGCATTTTAAACTGAGTTGTCTCATGCAGTTTTCCTCTCTATGAATGACGTGACCATTGTCTTGTCACTCATCTTCAGCTACACTTCTTCCACACATCTAAACCCTCACTATTAATTTTGCCTGGAAAAGACTTCTCATATTTGCAGTCTTCTCTTCATCTCTATTGCAATTGTCCTTATTAAAACTGCCCTCTTCATTCATTTATCCTTACTGCTGTAGTCCCTCCTCCTTGGTCAACCTAGCTACAGTCATATACACTCTAGTCCATCCTGCAAAGTGCATCAAGAGAGAGATTTCAGAAAGAGATCTGAGTGTGTCACCTCCCTCTTCAAAAATCTTCAGTATTGTTGGGGGAGAACAGTCATATTTCCTTTCTCAGGAGACTTCAGTAAAATAACACATTTTGTCATTTACCCTAATTTTACTTTCTCCTTCTCATACAGGAGAAATAAGTAAATCAACTTCTGGGTGATAGAGTTTGGCCTGCGTTTCTTGACTGGGTGAAAGACCATGAAGATTTAGAATTTGCTCTTTCTTCTCTTTCTGCCGTGGACCAGGGTGACACTTAGGATCACTGTGACTGAGGATATTCTAAGGTAAGAATGTATACTTTGTAGATTAGAGTTGTCTCTTACCCTGTGAGTTTCAGTCAGCAAGGGTATGTTTTGCTGCAGTAACAAAAGACCCCCAAATCTCAGTGACTTAAAACCACTGATGGTTTATGTCCATGGCAGGTGAACAATAGTATATCTTCATGTCATCATTCCAGGACCCAGACTGATGGACCACTGTTGGTCATCAGGGCAGAAGGAAAGAAAACATAGATACAATGAACCTCTCATTGGCTCTAATATCTTCCTCTCAGATATATCACTCCTGTTTATCCCACTGGACAACCAAGTCTTTTGATCACACCTGAGTTAAAAAGAATGGGATGTTATATCCTGTCACAGTTGAGGTACCACAGAGACGAGCATGGAATATGAGTGAATAGTAACACAGAATACCACACATGGAGCTCTCTCAAAATCTAGACTGGAGGGTTAATAGGAGAGCATTAGCAAGCCCATTTTGTCCCATACCTTCGCCAAGTCACCTAACAGTATTTAGTCATTAAAAAGAAAGCACTGGCATTTTGAGCTGTTGCTCAGAAAGGGGAAGTTATTTGCCTCATTCTGCAAAATTTGTGAACTTCAGAGTAAGGATAAGAAGCTAAAGCTCTTTCCACTAAATAAGATTGTTTCTCAAGCTTCACTGCCCATGTCTGGCACAAAGTAGGTGGCTAGTACAAGCCTGTAGAATTGAATCAAACTTATATGACCCACTGGTCAATCTCTCCCTGAAATGCATTTTTTTTTTCCTGTTCAATAAACACACCTTCCACCTGTGTTTTATGGGCTAGGAAACTCCACCGCACGCTTAACACAGAACTTCCACAGTAAATAAATCCCCTGTGCTTCATCCAGCCAGTTCAGACACACATTTTGATTCCTATATTGGTGTCGTATCACCAGACCAAACAATAAATGAAAAACAGACAAATGTCTTAGGAACAGGAAAAGCCTCCACGTGCCACCCCTCATTCTTGGTTTAACGTTAATCCCAATTCCTTGCTTCTGAGCCAGAAATCTTCTCCCTCAATCCCCAATCCCTTCCCTTTCTGGAAGAAAGACTAGGTATTTGTTGAATTCATTTAGTGTGTTTTTCCTTCTCTTCAGTCGTCTTCCCTAGTAACATCTTCCATGTGTCTGTGAGCCATTGTGTGGAAGATCTCTGCCCAGAGTCCTTATTTATTCTGAGCGGATTGGAATGGCAGCCGTAAGTCTGGTATTTCCCCACGTTTGACAGCTTCAATTACAGACTTTGGGTACATTTACCGTAATCCATTCATGTGGAATGGCTGTTTTTCCTCTTCATAGTAGTTTGAAAATATAAATATTTACAAACCCCTAAGACAAAAGCTCTTACTGACAAGGTTTCTAAAGCGCAGCTCCAAGGACAGGAACCTTTCCACTTAAGAGTTTTCCACTGACAGAGTCTCAATTCTCCTGGGTCATGTGCACTCCATTTAATGCTAATGGAATCACAGTGAAATCACTGGAACTTATCTCTCTACGTGTCCAAAGAGGAAAGGGAACAGAGCACGAACATGGGGGACAGGTTTTCCCAGGAGGATACAGTTAGCTAGCTCCTTTAAGGCTAGCCAGAAATGAAGTCCCTGAAATTGAAGAGAGTGTCTGGTCCTATGGGAATTTCTCCTACTTGGTGCCTTCTCTGTTCCAGGCACACATACCATAATTTACTGATAACTCATAATCCATATCTTTGATGTAGAAATAAGGCTGTGAGAGATAAATGAGTTCATCCAATGTCAACACCTAGCAAGTGGAGATTCCAGGGATTTGGTTGCAGACTTTGTCCTTTCAGATAAGACTGGAAGGAATAAGAGGGTATTATATGTAAGTTGTCTGAATGCAGAGGTAACAGGTAACACTGGAATAATCTACATTTCTGAACAAATTTCCCTTAGCTACAGTAGCCATGTTAGATCTCCTCTATTCATGCCAACTTCCTTTAGTTTATCAACATTTAACTCTCTCTATTCATCCTTTTTAAAGATCTCCATCTATATTGTCACTTTGTTTCAGTTGTACATAAGGGAAATAAATAACAATACCTCAAAATAAGACAAAAGTTTAGCTCTCCTCTATTTTACAAATTTATTTATTTATTTTTGGCTGCATTGGGTCTTTGTTGCTGTGCGTGGGCTTTCTCTAGTTGCAGCGAGCGAGGGCTACTCTTCATTGCGGTGCGCGGGCTTCTCATTGTGGTGGCTTCTCTTGTTGTGGAGCATGGGCTCTAGGTGCACGGGCTTCAGTAGTTGTGGCACGTGGGCTCAGTAGTTGTGGTTCGCGGGCTCTAGAGCACAGGCTCAGTAGTTGTGGCACACGGGCTTAGTTGCTCTTTCCAGACCAGGGCTCAAACCCATGACCCCTGCATTGGCAGGCGGATTCTTAACCACTGTGCCACCAGGGAAGCCCAGCTCGCCTCTATCTTAAAGTGAGTTGTGGGTTGGAGGTCTGAATTTGGTATGGTGGCTCTATTTATGTCAGAGAACAGGATCCTTTTACCTCTCCTCTCCAACATCGCTTGAGTACGCACCTCATTCCCATGGACCAAATTGGCTGCTGCGGTGGCACACATCAAATCTTTGCTCCAAGCATCAGGAAGGAAAAGGAAGGGCACATAGCTTCTCATTTAAGAAGACTTCCTGGAACGACCTTCTACACACTACTTCAGCTTACATATCTTTAGCCAGAACTTTATCCCGTGGTGGCACCCAATTACACAAGAGAAAATTGGATGGGAAAGGTAATCTTATAGGGGGATGGCTATGTGCTCAGCTGACAGTTGTGGCTCAATGCTGCTGGGACTGGGACTATGAAAACTGGCCCAGTTGACAGACATTGGAACCAAAAATAGAAATCCTAGCGTTTGCTCTAGAATTTTTGTCCTGGCTAAAGGAAACTTTAACAGAATGGATATTGGGAGGCAAGTAAAAGTCTTTGGCTCACCGTATTTCATATCTCAAAGTACCCCTACAGGGAGGTGGAAAGACTGCTGCCTTCAACATCAAACAAACTTGGGTTTCATCCTATCTCTCTCTGGATAAATGGTTAAGACAGGGATACAGATATAATTGAACTATTGGGTTGGCCAAAAAGTTTGTTCCGCTTTTTCCATGATTCCAGATGAACTTTAGGCCGACCCAATACTTGAAGAATGGAGTCAGATATGAAACCTCTTTCCATCTTCACACAAATCCTATGACAATACATGGTGGATAGTAAGACAGCAGCATTTATGTACGTATGTATGTACTGATATGTACGTGTGTGTATGTATGTATATATATGTATACATATGTTGGTAATCTAAGTGAGTCAAAGGGCATAAATGGTACAATGCGCTAGAGAGTTAGAGTTCAAGGTCCTAAAGAACCAAAATGTCAGTGCACAAGACTCCAAAGAAAGTGAAAATGCTGAAGCAAAGGCTGAGTCAGTGTTTGCCCTACTCTAGACCCAAGATGTTATCTTGAGGCAGAAGAAAATGAGGAGCTTGCAGATAAGCCCTTCATCTAGGGAAGGTAGAAAAGAAAGTAGAGTGTTTAGGACTTTGTGTTTTTAAAGTGTTCGTGTGAAAACAAGGCACAGAAATGGCCCCATCTGGGAAAATGAACTAGGTGTCCAGTCTCTAACCATGGAGGCCAAAGCCGGTCAAGGAGACCAGCCCTGAGTCCTGGCAACAGAAGGTCCTGAGGGTGCCGGACAGGATGGAGGTAGATGACAAACAATTGAGGAACTGAAGTTTGGCCACATCCTGGAGAATCTGTGGTCAGTGATAGATTAATCAGCCTTGGCCTCACAGAGTTTTAATTGGAGTCATTTCCCACAAATGTCGCCAAGAAAACTGTAAAAGAAAAGAAGAGGACAGAAAGGAAGAGAAACCAAGATCATTCAGTGGGGCCCCAGTAGATTCCAGTGCCGGAGCAGACAGGACGAAAGCCCGTGGGATTTTAACACTTTTTCTACTTGGATTCTGGAGTCAGAGTTGGATTCATATCCTAGCGCCACTACTTGCTAACTGCAGACACTTGGGTAGTTCTCCCCTGTCTCTGATCCTTACTTTGGGGATATTTAAGAAAGAATACTTGCTTTATAGGGTGGCCGTGTGCATTCTATGATATGAGACATCTGAAAGATTTTTGCAAGCTGCAAAACACAATATTCACGTGAGCATCTAATGCAGAGTAGTTCTATCATATCCTTCCTTCTAATTCTGACGGCTCTGTAACCAATAACTTTCTATACCGTGTCTTCATTCCAATGTGGCCAATTTATATTTTGCACTTTTGGTGGGTTCATAACACTAACAAATTCTTTTCAGTTAGTGTAAGTCAAATCATGATGCCTTATAGCTTAGCTCCTTGTCTGTTGAACCGCTTTTGTGGAACGGGCTTATGAATGTTGGTCAAGGTGAAAACCAGCTTTCACAAGGTGACAATGAGGCAAAAACTATAAATTCTAACAATTATTCTACACTGTCTGTCTTAGAGAAAAAGGACTTTAGGAGACTCTGCCAAACTTGACTATAAAATGCAACAGTATTTCTACACATGACTGCACACCTTACCAGTAACAAAGAGTGAGAACTCAGAAATCCTAATGCTGATTACATTTGAGTTTGGAATCAATAGGCCTTCCCTATATTAGGGGAATATGATAATGTGTTAATGATTTTAAGGCATTAATTTGGTAATGAATGTGGTAAACAATTAAAAAGCATGCTAAACTTCAAAATGAAATTATAGATTGTATTTTAAAGTTGATATACCATTGAGTCAAAGTAACGTGTTTACGTTAAGTTCTTCTAATGATGTTCTTAAAGGTAACGTGGGTATATACCAAATCTAGTAATCTGCGATTTCTCTAATATTTAACCTCTCTTGTATGTCACCCAACTTTAGCTCAGAGAGAGAATGGTGACAATGTAATTTGAAGAAAGTATGGAATGGAAAGCTTTGAAATGGAGAGACTGGGCGCATGAGGAAAATAATATGCAAACTAAAAGATAAAAGTAATATTGGAGTCAAGTTTCAAGTCTAGGCTCTCTTATTAATTAGCTGCGTAACCTTGAGAAAGGTATATATCCTCTGTAAGTCTTAATTTTCTTATCCAAAAAATCGTATTCACAATACCCAGTTTTTAGTGCTATTAGGAAGAGTAAAAATGATAGGACATACCGAGAGCAGAGGGCCTCCCTTTGATTCTCTCCTCCGCCATATATTACCTGTGTGACCTCGGGAAAATTCTTCACATTTCTGTGCCTCAATGTTTTCATTTATAAAATGGTAAAAATATTAACATCCAAATTATTTGAATGGTGTGAGTATTAAGCATGTTAATATATATTAATTCTTAGTGGCTGGTACCTATTAAGAGCTAAATAAATGATGGTAAATAATGTGTGTAATACAGCACCTGACATATATTAAGAGCACAGTCAACTGTATTATATTAATTCAAGGATATGTTTTCTTTTATAATCACAACACAAAATGGAAAAATTAAACCCATTTCATAGATGAAAGACTAAGGTTTAGCAACTGAAATCTATTGGAATCCCACAAATACCTGGGACCATAACCTAACATTTTTTAAATTCCAAAATTAATTATCACTCCATATAAAGTATTTCAGAAGTCAGGCAGACCCTCTAGTTTCTCTAAGAACATACTATTTCCATTAGAGCTTTCTCACCCCAAATTTCAAGCCCCAAATTGAAAAGGCAAGTTACTGCTATAAACTGACAGTTTGGAATTCATTCCACTTGTCTGAGTTCTTAAGTTTCATATATATGTATGTGGAAGTTAAATATATTTTCTCGAATGTGATTTATGAGGACTTTCTGACAAGGTTCAAGTGGATCACTCATGGTGTACCCCTAGACTGCATGCCGTAATCTAAATACTGGAAGGAAAGTTTAGGAACGCAATTCCCCAAACATTCTCACCATCTGTGAAATCACAGTATCTCGTATTTGAAACATTGGCCTCAATGATTCAACTTGCCTGAGAATTGAAATTGACTAAAGTTATTATAAGTTTGTGGCTTATCTGGTTTACATTAAATACCCAAAGAGAAACGAATACATCTATGGCGTCAGTGGAAGAGAGAAAAATGGTGTCAGGCTCCAGGCCCAGGGGAGGTGGCTCGTCTCAAGGAAAGACTTAAGTAGAATTACTTCCTTTCCTTCTGGGGGACAGAGACAGAAGTCAAATGACTAGGCAGGGAATGAGAGAAAAGTAAGACAAATCTCAGCTTAAAACACTGGCTGACTTTCATGGCCTCTGTTTTGGACTACCTTGATTTAATGGTGTTTTGCATTGTCCACTATTATGAGGGTTTCTTTGCAGATTACGGCACTCTTGGGGCTACAAATTTCAGTAGATCCTTATTGCCAACCAAAACCTTAATGTGCCTTGCAAGGAATCTGTTTCAATATACTTCAAGTGGCAGGTAATAGCACACTCAAGTCAAACTGGTTTAAACCATTAAGGGGATTTATTGGCTCATGTAACACAAAAGTCCAGAAATAGCACTGCTCTCATGTGAAGCTTAATCCATTGACTCAAAAAAACGTTAGGACACAGTTTTTCTCTCTCTTCATTTTTCAGTCTTGTTTTCTCAGTGCCAGATTTATTTTTTAAATTTTTTAAAATTTATTTTTCCTCTGGTCCCAAGATGGCTGTCAGAAGTTCCCAGAGCTTCAGGTTTCCTTGTTCACATCCATTGGGAAGAAAAGAGCATGATCCTATAATACACATTGAAGAAAAAGAGGTTTTCTTACATAAAGCCAGTAGAAGAGTCTTTTTTTAAACTCCCTGATTGGTGACATCTCTGAATCAATCGCTTTGAAAAAGGGAATGGGACACCCTGATAGGTTTAATCTAAACAGGATCTACCCCCATCAACTGGGAGTGGAGCTAATCCCATCAAATTTTCTTTCTTTTTTTTTTTAAATTTATTTATTTATTTTTGGTTGTGTTGGGTCTTTGTTGCTGCGTACGGGCTTTCTCTAGTTGCCGCGAGCAGGGGCTACTCTTCGTTGCAGTGTGCGGACTCTAGGTGCACAGGCTTCAGTAGTTGTGGCTCACAGGCTATGGAGCGCAGGCTCAGTAGTTGTGACGCACGGGCTTAGTTGCACCGCGGCATGTGGGATCTTCCTGGACCGGGGATCAAACTTGTGTCCCCTGCATTGGCAGGCGGATTCTTAACCACTGCACCACCAGGGAAGTCCCCCATCAAATTTTCAAGGCTCAGAAATGTGGCGGTTGGTGGATTGGATACTTGAGAATCAACCTGTTTCTTGAACTTCTGAATCAGCCTACTTTTCCATCCTCACTTCCCACTTCCGATTTTACTTTTCATGCATCCATGCCTACTGAACTATTTCTAGTTTGACAAACACGGCTTGATCTTTCTTCTTCTGCTCCATTCTACTTTCCTCCTGTAATGCCCCTCTCGTCATGTTTTCAAAATCATATCCATCCTTTAAGGTTCTATTCAAACAGTGCCTCCTCCATGAAGCTCTTCCATATTATTCTCAGCTGGAGGGTGTCTCTCTATCATTCTTTTTCCAACAGCAATATATATGTTTTGGCTTTCTGAGTCTGATAGCTTCCAACCTTGTATTCTACTGTACTGCATATGTGTCTCTTCTGCATGCTGCAAGTTCTCTGAGAAAGAAGATTGTGTCTCCCTTGTCATTGATTCCCCTTAGAGTACCAAGTACCTGCCCTGAATATTGTAGGGAAATTAGCCAATGGGTTTTGGAGGTCATTTTTCTGGTGACACACACTCTGTGCATTTGTAGTACTATCAATAACTCCACTCCTGCTTCTTTGAGAAGGTCTAAAGGTTTAGCATTCTGGCAATTTGCTTATCTAGTAGCCAGTTCTTCACACTTCATAGTGAGCTTGTCAGCTGACAGCAGAAAAGCAAAAACCAGGCAGATTAGCAAGGATTTATTTTTTACTTTGCAAACTCATCCCTAATACAACAGCCTTGGGACATAAGTCAGTGATTCATGGATCAGAATAAAGCAACATTTCCTTTATTTTTCATTCTTTTATTTTTCATAACATCACTCTATTTAGATGACATATACCTGAGAAGGAAAAAACAAAAAAAAAGAGTATTGCATGTTTTCAGAAATGAATTCCAGGCTAAAAATCAAGATCCTCATGCAAGAGGTAAATTGGAGTCATAGACAGGCTTAAGCTAACAAGTGACCTGATCACACTTGTGTTCACCTTGTTGAGAGCCCTGCCAGTTTTCTTACCACAGGGCAAAGGGTTCCTTTTCACTCTCAGATTGTACTAATCTTATCTTTAACTGTGTCATTCATAGATATCTCAAGAGTAGTACATTTAAAATAAAACAGTGGATTTTCCTCCAGAAATATGTCTCTCCCTCACATCTTTATCTCAACAAATGGCTCCACCATTCACCTTGTTTCTCAAACAAAAAACTTGGAGAGATATCCCTGCCTTTGGCTCTACATACAGATCCATGAGTGGTGTAAATTCTATCTCCACACATATCACTGAATGCATTCAGCTCTTCTCTTTCTCTCTCTCTCTCTCTCTCTCTCTCTCTCTCTCTCTCTCTCTCTCTCTGTCCTCTCTCTCTCTCTCTCTCTCTCTCTCTCTCTCTCTCTCTCGCCTTGCTGATGGCTAGTGTCTTAATCCAGAAGCCCAGGATGACTGTGATAGTCATCCCTTTGTGGTTTCCAGGTCCGTTGTTGTCCACCTTTAATCCATTGTCCACACACAGCAATAATCTGGCCCCAGACTCCTCCCAATTCCATCCTTTCCTCTCTTCCCCTCATTCAGCCAGCTCCTAAATCTTGTCCAGCTCTTTCCTCCTTCAGAGCCTCTGGAAATGCCATTCCCTTTACTTGAAATGTTCTTCCTTCCACCTGTTCATAAGGCTGCACTTTTTTCTCTTTTGGACCTTGGCTAAAATAGTTATCTCTGCAGAATGTCCTTTGCTTACTACCCAATCTAAGTGGTGAGCCCCTGTTAGTCTCAACTTTAATTCCTTGTTCACAGTATTTATCACATATTTGATATGTGTACTTGTTTATTGACTTTATTATTTTTTTGTATGTTTCTCCCATCAGAATGTAAATTCACAAGGTAGGGATCGTGTCAACGTTGTTCCGCATTTTATCTCAGCCCCTAACACTGTTGCATGGTCAGGGCTGGATTGAATACCTACTGAATGAAAGGAATTTCTTTTAAGTTCTGCCCATCTATTGTATTTCATAGGACGTTTATTGAGTCTAAGCTCCCCCTAAATATGAAAACAGTGGTAGTTTAAACTAATTTACTATCTAAATAACCAAAGTCTTTTTAAAAAAGGATTATTAAGAACTTGGTGAGATTTATGATTCCGTCACAACCAGGAAACATCCTTGATGAAATTGATGAATGTATTTGAGGCATATCTTGAGAAACAGAAAGTTGGAATCTGTGAAAAATGACAGTCTGTACCTTTATATGGCAAACTAGATTTTGCCAAAGTCTCACAAACCTGCAGAGTCCTTGTGGTCTGAGATATGCCCCTGCAGTTCACTTAGTGACACTGGACAGTGTTTTCCAGAGGATGAAAGCATAAGCTTCCAGCTGCTTCTCTAGGTCCTCTTCCTTCTAAACCTTTTCCCTAACAGGGGTTTGCCAAGGTCTAAGCCTACACCCCTTTTACTTCTATTATAATTCTATGCTCTATTTCCATGGGAGAAATTACCCCCTTCTCATGCTTCCCAGTTATCAACTTTCAATTGACAAATCCTAAACCCAAATTTCTAATTTCAGTCACAGCTTCTAATCAGGTCTATTTTCCCATCAGCCTGCAGCATGGATTCCTAATATTGTTCCACAGACTGGATTCAAATCTGGGCTTGACAAACCTAAATCTATCATACCCACCTCTAAGCCTCAGCTGTACAATTTGCTCCTTTCTCACATCAATGTTTTCTTTGCACATGGCCTTGTATTTCCACCTTATTCATTCCTGCTGTCCATATACCAACACGTGGACATGGGGAATGTTTCTCAACCTCATTTTACACAACTGTAAAGACTGTGCCCTACACAACTCTAGAAGGTGCCATTATGCTGCAGTCTATGTGAAGGGTGCCCCCTGGAGTTGTGTCTGGAAGTATTCCTGACTCTCCTACATTTTCCCTCTTCTGTGCCAAACGCAAGCCTCTCTAGGGCCACCAAGAAAATGCTGTCGACAGGGTGCTTTGGCCAATGATGAGGAACTAAAAGTGTCAGTGTCAGGTCCATACCCTAAATTTTCTTTACTGGATTTAGTGAAACATTTGCCATGTCTTTCTCCTCATGTAGGTTGCTCCATTCTGAGAAGAATGTGCTTATGTAAAGGGTCGTCCATTTATCTCTTACTTCCTTGTATAATCCTCCTGTTGTGAGGGCATCAAGCTCAACAAAGAAATGTGAAGCCAAAGAGCAGTTATTTCCTGATGCCTCTGTCCAGATACTTGTCATGGTAGTTACGCAATCCTAAGACAGGGGTTCTCTATGCTGGGCACTTAGATAATATATTTACAGTAGTGATTGGCAGAAGGCTCTCACTCAGAGTCACCCAAGAAAGAAACTCAGAAACAACCTCTGTGACCTGTTGCCTAGCCCAGGACCTGGGGTAGGGACCCTCCAAACGTATGCTAAATGAATGAGCTAGAATTACCTTTGCAATGGTGGCAATGTTCTTGTGTAATTATCCCAAATCGAGTGTAACTAAACAGAAGAAATCTGGCTGGGAGACTAACTAGGTACATGACAATGGGCAAGTCCTATAATTTTTAAGGGCTTCAGGACTCTTTCATTACAATTTATACCCACTTAGATTTTACATACTTAGATTCGTGACTTTGCAGGATTGGGGTTTTATGAATCTATGTTACCAAAACATTTAAGGATATCTGTGGTAAAATATATATATATATTTGAGCACTCATTACAACCAGTTTTTGAAATATTTTGCATATTACATAGTTTATTATCAATATATGCATATTAAATTATTAAAAGAATGAATACAGAAAATCTTTTAAAGTTATTTCTTTATTATTTTTTTTTTACATTTTTTATCCTCTTTACTGTTCCTGGTAAAGATCCTGGCGCTTGATAAATAGCCAGTAACTTCATGAGTTAATGAATGAACCAATGACTAAAAATTGCACGTCCCGTGACTGGTCAGAGCTCTCTGACGCAGTATGTATAGCCTCCACAGAGCCTAAGATAGTCTTCGAGCCATTGTAGCTGTTCTGACTGTGTAGACAAAAGGGGAGATACGGCTATAACTGGAACCTGATAGCTAACAGTTACTGCAATCACATACTAAATTAAGCTCTGAACTTCCTAAAGGTCAAAGCAGAAGGGTGCACAATGGATTAAATGGATCTCATTGTCTGCTCAAAAACCAACAGAAAAAATTCAGTGTGCGAGGTCATAAGGAGAGATCAAGCAAAGGAGTTCATACTGGGGCATCTCCAAGATCTCTTCCAGCAGGAACTTTCTAGCCTGTCTGGCTTTATGGTTTAGAGTATGTCTGTATCTATAATGAGACCAACTTGAAGCAGCTCTGTGATTCAGGATATGTCATTTTAACTGCTACTCTCAGTTTTCCCAGACAGACTCACCCCGGTTCCTTTAGAAGCTCTCAGGATTTTTCAGTGTTGGTCAACTCCCTGCCTGCATTCTAGTTATGCTCCCAGATGGGTCTCTTCTCATCCCATTTTTCTCCCCCTCGCCAAATCTTTTCCTTCCTGGCTCCCTTGATTTCTCTCTCTCTCTCTCTCTCTTTTTTAAAATTTATTTTATTTTATTTATTTTTGGCTGCGTTGGGTCTTCGTTGCTGTGCGCGGGTTTTTCTCTAGTTGCAGCGAGCGGGGGCTACTCTTCATCGCGGTGCTCAGGCCTCTCATTGCGGTGGCTCCTCTTGTTGCGGAGCACAGGCTCTAGGCAAGTGGACTTCAGTAGTTGTGGCACGTGGGCTCAGTAGTTGTGGCTCACAGGCTTAGTTGCTCCATGGCATGTGGAATCTTCCCATACCAGAGCTCGAACCCGTGTCCCCTGCATTGGCAGGTGGATTCATAACCACTGCACCACCAGGGAAGCCCAGGCTCCCTTGATTTCTTTCTCCCTCCCCAACCTGATGTTCACCACCATCAGTTGAACACCAGCTATGCATAGGTTCCGCATCAGGCAAAATGCCAGGCATATAAAGGTCAATAAGACATCCCTTCCCCCCCAAGGTGTTCCCCAGCCTTTCACACTTGCTGCTCAAATGTTTTTGCTTATAGGCTACACCTCCCAGATGTGAGCTGCATGAGAATAGGACAGTGGCTATGTGTTAACAACTGTATCTCCGTTACCCACATCAAATTCCTGTTTATTGAACAAATAAATCTAAGCTGATGTCTTTATTAAAGGCTCTGAGAAGTCCTGTAAGAATGAAATCTATGTTTAGCCCAACTTATGCCAAGTTTATTTGACCTCAGAAATGTATGTGTTCAGTATAACATCATGTTGGAACTTACAATCCTGGAAAAGATCATCAGAGTTAGTGAAGCAAACGATGGGAAGCTGATGGTGGACAGATATGAGGACAGAGAGATCTGAACCAGATCAGAGCTATTCCGGAAGCTTCTCCCAACCCTATCAAGCTCAAATAAAGTCTTGTCAATAAATGTGGATTTTGGATTGAAATCAGTATTTTATTGTCACTAGATCCCAGCTGTCTTGTATCCTTCACAGTTCCTAGGACAATGCCCTTCTTAAAGTATTCCTAAAAATTGGCTGATTGTACCAAATTATGACCATAAACCAGTTTGGAAACTGTTCTAAACCATTTCCCAAGTTAATTACTAAACGTGGAGATTCAGTCAGTGTTTATGTATCGGTATGGCGTTCTAAAATATACTATTATTCTGCTCTTATTTATGACTTTGCAAATAATAGGAAAAGCATACATCAACCATCCCCTTCATTTAGCACTGATGTGCTTCCAAAATAAAAGGGCACTTTCCCTCACTGATCTCTGAGTTTATGGGTTAATGTTACTAGTTGAATACATAATTTATAGGGAGAAGACATCTGTGGAGGGTATAAGATATATCTATTTCAAGTTAAAGATCTTCACAGATTAAAAATGGCTTTTGTAACTTGTAACTTCATGTTATTTGTTTATTGTAATTGCTTTTCTGACTTTGGAAGAGGGGGATACTTAAAAAAGTATTCCAGATCTCAAGTCTGAAAGCCGATTCCAACAAGAGCCATTTTGGAGAAAGTTCACTGTAAAGTTAACTTTGAAAATGCCTTAGAAGAAAACTGTGTCCCATAAATGGCATTAACAGTGTTTGGGTTTATTAGCTCATGATCTCAGAAGGATTTTGTAATAAGAGAGCGCATTTTATTTCCAGTTTTGGAGAAAAAAATCATATTCTACTAAGTATTTATTTTCCATTAGTACTTTCAGGTTTATAAACTGTTCTCATTTGATCCTCCCAGGAGCCTGAGTGGTTGGCACAGAAGTAAAAATAGCTACTATTTAGCGGAGATTTATCTCATAGACACTCAAGCAACCCTAGGAGATAAATACTATTACTGCCATTTTACAGATGGGGAGAATGAGGAATGGGGAAGGGAAGCAACTTTCCTAACCCTAACCCTAACCCTAATCCCTAACCCTAATCCTTAACTCTAACCCTAACCCTAACACTAACCCTAACACTAACCCTAACCCTAGGAGATAAATACTGTTACTGCCATTTTACAGATGGGGAGAGTGAGGAATGGGGAAAGGAAGCAACTTTCCTAACCCTAACCCTAACCCTATCCCTAACCCTAACCCTAATCCTTAACCCTAACCCTAGCCCTAACCCTAATCCCTAACCCTAACCCTAATCCCTAACCCTAATCCTTAACTCTAACCCTAGCCCTAACCCTAACCCTAATCCCTAACCCTAACCCTAATCCCTAACCCTAACGCTTAACCCTAACCCTAATCCCTAACCCTAACCCTAATCCCTAACCCTAACCCTAACGCTTAACCCTAACCCTAATCCCTAACCCTAATCCTTAACTCTAACCCTAGCCCTAACCCTAACCCTAATCCCTAACCCTAACCCTAATCCCTAACCCTAACCCTAACGCTTAACCCTAACCCTAGCCTAACCCTAACCCTAACAGCTAGTTTGGGTGACATACTGAGGTACAAACCCAGGCAGTCTGGCCCCATAGGTTGTGTTCTTAACCAGTGCACCAGATTGTCTCCTGAAACCCCAGTGATGCTCATTCTTCACAACTCGCATAAAGAAAGATGATATGTTGAAGCATGAACATGACAGAATGGCCTCTCGAGGGGCAAGGTGTAGTGTAGAGGACTCACCCCTAACAGTTCAGAGAATTTGGGGCCTCTCAGCCTAGCTGAATGGGGCCTCCACTATGGACATAGCTCACCAAATTATGTATCATCTCAAAGAATCACTTTTTAGCGCTTCCCTGGTGGTGCAGTGGTTGGGAGTCCGCCTGCCGATGCAGGGGACGCGGGTTCGTGCCCCGGTCCGGGAAGATCCCACATGCCGCGAAGCGGCTGGGCCCATGAGCCATGGCTGCTGAGCCTGCGCGTCCGGAGCCTGTGCTCCGCAACGGAAGAGGCCACAACAGTGAGAGGCCCGCGTACAGCAAAAAAAAAAAAAAAAAAAAAAGAATCACTTTTTAAGTGCAGGTGTGCCTAGAAGTGCCACCTGTGGGACTGACATATACACACTCCTCTATATGAAATAGGTAACTGATAAGGACCTACTGTACAGCACAGGGAGCTCTACTCAATACTCTGTAATGGCCTATATGGGAAAAGCATCTGTAAAAGAGTGGATACATGTATATGTATAACTGACTCACTTTGCCATACACCTGAAACTAACACAACATTGTAAATCAACTATACCCCAATAAAATTTTTCCAAAAAAGATATTCATCATAACTCTATTCATCATGGTTTAAAAAAAGAAACATCCTCCATGTCCAAAAATATAAAAATGGTTAAATGATTAAATATTTGAATACCACACACATAGAAAAAATAGACAGGAAATTAAAGCCTGGAATGACTTATGCAAGACCACCAAGCTGCTGGATGGAAGAGCTGGGCTTGGAAAGCCAGTCTGCAGATCTCCGAGTCTGGTGCACCCACCCCCATCCCTTTCTATGGCTTCCTCTTCCAACTTTCACCTAAGTCTGTACAGCTGTAAGTCCTCTCACTCTGCCCCTGGCTAGACTTGATCTCTGCCCAACTCCTAGTTTTCTCATCAGAATGATGAGGAGAATCAAGCCTACTCTGCTGAGTGGATTTTGAGAATTAATGATGTGGAAAGAAATATTGTAAAATAGTGCTATGAAAATGTACACAGAACATCACTCCATTTTTCAGAATCACGGTGACATGCTGCGTTCCACAGAATTAGATTTTCCATGTTACTGAACTATTCATCAGATATAAAATAGATACAATCTCCCAACATTCTCTAAACTTTTTCACTTACAATCTTTCTGAACTATACCTATACATTCTTAAGAGGAGTAGATACTAGAATGCACACTCCCTACCTTCAAGACGTTTGTAGTCAAGTAGAGGCAACTGCCTACACATGTAATCTCAGGCAGGTTACTAAGAGCATAACTGAAACTAGGGGAGGGTTTCAGGAAACAGGTTATCACTTAACATGGGTATGAAAAATAGAATTTCAGCAGGCTGAAATGAGGCCGGAGAACATTCATTCCTGGTGGAAAGGCTATGTGGGCAAAGGCAGGGCAGTGAGAAATGTCAGGCGTGTTCAGGGAATAAATGTTCATTTAATGAAAAGACACTCAGGGTTGCTGTACTGTCCAGTGGAAATAAAGCCAAAAGCCAGACTTCAGAAGGCCTGGCATGATGAATTAACAGACATGGATCATTGCTCACAGGAAGGCATTGAGGACTGATATGTTTTGTCGAGCAGAGCACAGTAAAAACAGAGCAGGAGAAGCTCCATGGGAGGCAGTGGTCCATCCAGACTTGGGCAGGGAGACTGGGTACGTGAGATGACATGCAAATAAGTGTGGGCTAGATTCAAGCAACGGCAGTGGGCTTGGGAATGAGGGAAGAGGTGAATGGGTCTGACTTTCAGGACACTCCGAATGGATGAATAACCATATCCCTTACCTGTGAGAGGGGTCAATAAAAGGACTCGTGTGTGTGTGGGTGGGTGGGGGGTGTGTGTAAGGGAAAAAAGAGAGGGAGATAGCTTGCAGTTCATTTTGGCATAACTACCATTCCATGGGAAAGATCTGGATGCCTCACAGCCTCATCAATTATTCACCTGGTTTCTGGCAACCTTTCAAAACATCTTTTAGGTTTGTATATTATTTACTCCTTTGCCTTAATGCATCTCTCCTCCTCTGTTAACCCTACCTCAACCCTGAAATGAAACGAAACCGTAATTAATTTTATAATAAAGTCCAGGGAAACGTTCCTCATTTCCTGGAGGGCAGTGACTCTCAACTGCCTGAAGAAATGGAAAATGATTTTTACCATCCCAAGGAGAAGAAAAACAGCCATTTCCAATTAAGCTGTTTGCTTTCTGTGTTCAGAGGGCGGAGTGGACTGGTTTGGACCTCTTTCTATAACACAGAATTCAAATTATGGGACAAGGTAGAGGGCACAGAAAGGACGTGATACAAAATGACGAGTGACACAGGGGCGTAAATAAAGTGGCCAACACAGTGCCTGGCACAGTGTGTGTTGGTGTTTTTCTGTTTTTATCACCCAAAGATTCTGAATATGAATTGGTTGGTTCTGAGACACTGTGGAGGTCGGACAGATAATCCCATTGAATTATAGGAACAACAAAATACTCCCTCAGGATTCTGGTAACAGATCTCATGATCACTTTTTTCTAACCTCAGGGACCTAGATACATGAGTGAAGTACCTTTTTTTTTATTATTATTCGGAAAAAAAAATTAGGCATACAATAATTTGAAAACATAGTACAAAATGTCCCTGTGTACTTTTCACCAGACTCTCCCAGATGTTAACATCTTACAGAACCTTGGTGCAATTATTAAAATTATGAAATTATGGATGCGACTCTATAAAATAGACTACAGACCTTACATGAAGCTTTCCCCTTGTCCCATGGATGTCCTTTCTCAGGCCCAGGATTCAATCCTATATTGCACGTTACTTTTAGTTGTCATGCCTCCTTAGTCTCCCCTGATCTGGGGCAATTCCACAGTTGTTTTTTTTTTTTAAATGATTGTGACACTTTGGAAGAATACAGGATACAGGTCAATCAGTTGGTAGAAGGTCTGTTATCTACTGTTCTCTCATATTTAAATCCAGAAAATGCATTTCTCTTTATACCTTAACCCATTAATTTTCATTTCTGTTGATGAACCTCGCCTGCAACAATTAGTGCCATGGTGTTTACTAAGTGATGATATCCAACTGTGCTTCCTCATTTATTAACTGAGATTCTACTAAGGAAAGAGCTTTACTTTTCTTCCATTTAGCAATTTATAACTATTAACTTAGATACAGATGATACTTTATGAAGTATTTTTGATGCATTATTTTACTGGGCACTGCATTATCCTGTGAGGTAGCTGGAAGAGACCCTGAGGCTCAGCGACTTGCATATTTGTCTTCCATCCCCACCAGAGACGATAGGTCCTGGAAAGCAGCGCATTGTGTCTTATTTATTCACCTCTCTGATGTCTAGCAGAGCTACCTGGTACAAATGGGGTGAAAAGGAAACATCGACTGGACGAGATAAAATGGTAAATCCAAGACAGATAGCCAGTCAGTGGGGAGGTCAGGAACCCTCAATGCATTCTGTGATTCGACCAGTAAGCATTCAACAAGCATTGAACATCTACTGTATGCTTGCTACTGGGAACACAAAGATAAATAAGGAAATGGCTGTGTTCTCAAGGAATTCATCATCAGTACAGGGAGATGAATAAACACGCAATTCGGATGTGATGAGTATACTATAGCACCGATAATTGTGCTATTCAGAATGTACTTTTGAGTAAATAATGCTTTTTGGGATATTGGAGTAACTAAGAGTGTAAGACAGATACCTTTTGGTATGAAACTCTTCCTTCTGTCCCTCTTCTCCCACTGTATTTCCCCTATTCTCACCTGTATAAGTCATTCTTAGTCTTTAGGTCTCACTTTAGATGTCGTTTCCTCCTTGAGGATGATCCTCATTCTGTTTGGGTTTGAGGATACTCATTTGGAGTTTGCTATCATCCTGTATTTTCTACACCCAAGTATTGTTTACACTGCCTAAGTGTTGGAGGTAGAAGGTTGCATGCATCCCTGTCTTCCTGGAACACTGTCTGGTGGAGAACACATAGACCACATTACTAATCCTCAGTTTTCCCGCTAAGACAGAATGGACTAGTCGTTAGGAGATCTCAAGTCAACTGGCTTGTTTGGAATCTGTACCCTGCTTCTCTCCAGCCTTATGATTTAGGACAACTTGCTCTAAGCTCTCTAAGCATCATTTTTCTTTTCTGGAATTTAAGAATAAAAATGATACTCCAATGTTTGTGGTTAGAATTAATTTGAATATAATAATAAGTGTAAAGTGCTTATAAGTGTCTTACACTTAGAAAATGCCTGCTAGTTAAGAAAGCACCTATCATTATTCTGTCCTTTAACTAACTACTAGATTCTATGAATCACTGTGATGTCTCCTCTATCCCAACCACTCCACGAGACGGAAACCAGTAGGCAGGAAGAGCACTCCAAGAACTGCCCCTTTTGACCCATGAATCTTTCACCTGACTGCTCCCAATTTCACTTCAAGATTATGGCTCAGTGTCTATCTTCTACCCCTTCCCAGAAAGTTTGATTTCAATATTCTGTTTGTCATCTCTATTCCATTATCCTGGCCATGAGGCCAATGAAAATGTAGGCCCAATGACATTAGAGCATCCTTTGGATTTTGATAGCAAGTATCTATTCCAAAAGGAACACAAATGCTAATGCATACATCTCAGATCCCCAGAATATCAGAGTGGGAAGGAATCTTCCCAGAAGACCTTACTTTACAGATGGATAAAGCTGAGATCATAAAGTTAGTAACATTACCAGGATTAGAACTAAATCTACCCTCTCCAAAGATTGAATTCTTTCCAACCCATAAATAGGTACATGAAAAAAAGAAAAAACAGATCACTGAACTTACCCATTTTAGACAAATTAGTCCAAATTTTCTTTTCGTATGTAGATATGGAAATCTTTGGGAAATCTAAGCCAAGTTTGATGTCTCTTTTGGGACCTATCTCTAAGGATAGAGAAATTAAAGAAAATTTTGGAAATCCCAGTGCTATGGACTGAATTGTTTCTCCCTCCACGCTGCCAAAACTTATGTATTGAAGCCCTAACTCTCAGTGTGATTGTATTTGGAGATAAGGTCTTTTCGGAGGTTATTAAAATTAAATAAGGTCATAAGGGTGGAGCTCTAATCCGATGGGACTGTGGCCTTCTAAGAAGAGGGGAAGAGCTTGTTCTCTCCCTCTCTCTTTCTTTCTCTGTGTGTATGCTCTCACCGGAGCTGGCACCCCGATCTCGGGTTTCTAGCATCCAGAAGTGTGAGAAAATAAATTTATGTTATTTGTCACCCAGTCTAAGTTATTTTGTGATGACAACCCAAGTTATCTAAGACACCCAGGATTATATCCCATATGCAGTATGAGTACATTTTAAGTCTTTAACCAATATAACATATGGTTGACTTATTAGAGACTGGGAATAGGACATGAATTTGCAATGACTTTGTTTTTCCAATAAGTGCTCTTCAATTCTGCTAGAATTAGTATCAGTGAATTCCAAATGGTAATGCTAGGTGACAGGTGGAAGAAGGGAGGGGGGGACTCAGAAATGATGTTATATTGAGAGGGTTAGTGCTCGAAATAATCGGAACTGGGGAGACATGTGAGGTCATGACGGAGAGCCCTTCTTGTATTCCAGCAGCAAACGGGTATGTCTCTCTCCTCCTACCCTCCCACCGGTACAGAACTGCTCCCAGCGGGACACTGGGATTCCTCACTGTGGTCTAATTTTAAGTGAATCAAATGAGGTGGCACTCTGCCACATCCCTCTGGAAACTATTCAGAAATCGAGCAGATCTCATCCTTTGAAAATGTTCCCTGAATAATGGAAACATGAGGAAGAGGAATATACTAGAGACCCCGGATGCATCTTTCAACCACAGTGGAATGCAAGATGCCAGACACACTTTTACAGTGGTCAGGATGGACGTGGGAAAGATTTTGGGGAATATAACAATAAGGTCTGCTGTCATCTTAAATCGCTTTCACTGCTAGATGCCCTCAAGGATTAAATGACACAGTGCCAGGCACACTGGGAGGGACTCAATCCCATTTCAATCCAAGACATGTAGATATTGTTACATGGCTGCTACCATCTAGGTAAGAGACTAAGAGTTTTCTACTTTTCATATAGATATTACACTGTGTTGGAAAGTTTCTAAGAGTTCATCTAGTTCTAAATTGATTTGCTCATTTAAAAGATGGGAAAACTAAGCCCGAGAAGGAGTCTAGGGTAAATTCACACCAGTAGAGAGTGCCAGGACCCAGACAAGAATCCACTACATCTAACCTCCATTCAGCTTCTTCTTTACCAAATCTGTGCTGCTTCTTTCCCAAGGAAAAAAATCAAATAGTGCATTGATTCTTCAGGGTAAAGGTTTGCGTTTTGTTTTTATAAGCATATATTGAAGAGACCAAAACTTTAGTAGAAAATGTAAAGCTTTTAGATTTGAGATTTCATATTTCTATTAGAAAAATTAGGGCAATATGTATGCGTCTCTCTTTCTGACATCACTGAGTTGGAGTAAGACTCTGGAGCTAGGAATCAGGCAGAAGTGCTCCTCTGATCCTAAACAAACGACTCACAGCATCATGGGAGTACCAGGTTGAAAAGCATTAGAAATGCCATCTTACCACCCGCCCCGCACCCTCCATACACAGAGGGTAGTAATGTAATGACCTCTGAAGTATCTGTCAAGTACCTGTCCCATTTTCTGAGGACCCATCGTGTGCTAAAACCATCATTTCAATGTTACTAATTTAATTCCAACAACACCTTATGAAGTAATTGTTACTTTCTATACTTTACAAGTGAGAAAATTGATTCTGAGAGAGATGAGATATTTAGTACAAAGTTCAGGGCAAGTTAGTTGTAGAACTGCTATTCAACCAGGCTTGCTTCACCCCCCCCCCGCCCAGGGGCACAGATTTTGGTATCAGTTAGAATTGAGTTTGGACCCTGAGTCTTTGCTTTGAAACTGTATAGCCCTGGCCTCACAACCTGTCTCTTCATCTGGAAGAAAAGAAAGAAAGAAAGAGAGAGAGAGAGAGACACGGAGAGAGAGAGAGAGGGAGAGGGAGGGAGAGGGAGAGAGAGGGAGTGAGAGAGGGAGAGGGAGAGGGAGGGAGGGAGGGAGGGAGGGAGAGAAAGGGAAAGAAAGAAAGGAAAGAGAAAGAAAGAAGGAAGGAAGGAAGGAAGGAAGAAAGAAAGAAAAAGGAAGGAAGAGGGAGGGAGGGAGGAGGAAGGAAGGAAGGAAAATAGCACCAAACTCTGAAGGAATTCATGAGAATTGAGTTTGTCTTTGTGAAGTGCTTTCCATGGTACTTAATATGATAAGTGCTCAGTAAACCTTAGGTGTTATTAGTAGTATCATACCAACCTATTTTTCTGGGCCATGGTTTGCCCGTTTATGAATGAACATATCTGGACTAGAAGTCTCCAGAGTTTTTCCAGCTCTGATAATCTGTGGCTGTATGCTCAACTGTCAAGTAACTGTGTTGGTACAGCTCTCAAGCCTATGTCTAAAGCAGTGATGTACATGGTTTGTTCAGCATCTTCAGCCTTCTTTCACTTTGGAAACTCATGATAGGAGAAGCTCTTTTTATCTTTTTTTTTTAATAAAACCCCCATGGCAACATAGACAAAATCCACCATTATGCTGCCTCAAAATCAGCCCAAGCATTAGGAAAACAAACAGAGGCTTTCGGGTGTTCGACTAATCAAGATTTCTGCCACTCCTGTCTTGGTGGGATAGGTATTCCTAATCAGATTGAGTGACCGACAGTTCATGTCTGTTCAGTGGGTGAGAAGAGAGAGCTCCATCTGGTGCATTCATTCATTCACCGCCAAGAAGAGAATCCCAGGCAAAAGTAAAAGCAATTCTGCCTCTAGTTGTACCTAATCACCCAGCAGCAGAAAGGCACGTGACGGAGACGTCTGCCCAGTGTCCAAAAGCAGAGCAGATGTTTCCAATTGCTCCCTCCTTTGTAATTCTACCCTGGAAATAAAAATGTAAAACCTTGAAAATAGTAAGAATACATGAGCCTCACAAAGGGACAAACACAGCAGAAGATGAACAGCATGGGATAAGAGAGTGACTGCACTGAGAGTCAACCCATGGGAGTATTTAGAAATTATTTTTCCAATCAGATCTGTACCCAGGGACACAATTGCCCCTCTGAATACCTTTCACTTGAGAGGAAAGTATGACAGATTCTATTAAATGCATTTTCTTTTAATGGAAAATAAACTGGATTTCTTTATGAGCCAACACTTGTCTGAGAAGCTCTGATATTCTAACAGATTTGGTTTGCAAGAAGAAAATATCGATTAATCCTAGATATTATATGGGTTTGGCAATAGTGCTTTAGTAGAGTTCTGAAAGATTTCTGAAGATAACTTGGAATCAGTGTCACCAAATGTAAGAGCTAGAAAGAATCTGAAAATTTGAGTGATCAAGTCAATGAAACATACCCATTTTACAGATGGAGAAGCTAAGACATGAAGAAGTTAACTTGCCTGAGATTAGAGAATGAGTCAAAGATGAAATACTACACATACCATCAAATTTAGGCAAACCTGAAACATGTGGGTAGGTAATCATATTTATTTGTCTCATATAGTTGAGTACATTAATTTGAAATGTTATTAAAACCACTTCAATTCCAACTTTCAGGCTTATATGATCAGTACAACAAGGAAAGAGAATGCTAATTCATGATTGTAATGCCATCTTCTACTTACTTCACCCTTGCTCTGGCATAATATTAAAAAAACAGTCAGCCTAAAAATGAGTCTTATGTCAGGTAGGAATGAGCACCTTTGAAAAAAATGCCAACAGGGAAAAGTAAAACATTAAATAAATAAAATGTTTACATTTGCTTCTTGAAAAGAGGCAATCTGTGTCCTCACATAGTAATGAACTACAATTTAAAAATTGCTCTAAATGATTCAGAATATCTGTGTAACATCATGGAATCTCATACTTTAGGAGGACCTTAGATGCTGCTTTTAGGGGCATCCCATCGGATGCAGCATCCCGGCCATCCCATCCAAGTGTGGCATTCATGAAGTGCAACAGCTCAGCTTTATTTGAAGACTTCCATGGAATCAAAATATGTAGCATCCAACACATGTAGCTGATACTATATTCTTCCTTATTTTCAGCCAGAGTTGGTCTCTCTGGAGCTGTACTTCTTGGTCATTGTTGGGCCTTCAGTGACCTCTAGAAGCAAGTCCCATTCAACAACTGCCCTTCAGGTATTGAAGACCAGAGATCATGTGCTCCGTAAGTCTTCTTCTTTCCAAACCACCACCCAGTTCTTTCCACTTGGAAATCCTCTGCAGTAGTTGGTGCTGTGGTGGTTCATTTTATGTGTGAACTTGGTTAGGCTATGGTACCCATTTGTTTGGTCAACACCAATCTGGATGTGAATGCCTGGGAGGATATATTTTAGATGTGATTAACATTTAAATCACTAGACTGTCAATAAAGTAAATTATTCTCCATCGTGTGGGTGGGCCTCATCCAATCACTTGAAGGCCTTAAGAGCAAAGACTGAGGTTCTCCAAAAGTAGAAGGAACTCTCAAGACTAGAAGATAGAAATTCTGCCTGAGTTTCCAGCTTGCAACCCTGCAGAACTTGACTGCAGTATCCACATCAGCTCTTACCTGAATTTTCAGCCTGTCAGCTTGCCCTAAGGATTTCAGACCCAGAGGGCTGCACATTCACATAAGCCAGTTCCTTAATAACTTGCTCTCTTTCTCCCTAGATCTTTTCATAATCATAATTCTAGCTTGTTGCTCATATTGTGGATAAGACAATGTTAGAAACGGCATTAGCTTGAAAGAAGAATGGAGGGTGTTTCATTTCCCTCTGGTGATGGACATGGCAAAAATAAAAAGCCTCCGCATGTATAGGGATTAAGTTACATTATAATGTAATAAATATAAATATTATATTTAATATTATAAACTATTCTCACAAATGTGTTCTCAGGCGAGCTAGACACTGATTCTATTTTGCAGATGACAAATGAAGGTCTGGGGATATAAAATGATTTACCCAAGACCTCTAAGCTCATGAGTGGTAGAACTCCAAGTCTGATACTCTCCCTGCCACCCCTTTCCACGTCTTCCTCTCAATAAGTAGACAGAGGAGCTACAGAGGCGATTCTTCTGGGGCTACGATGCACACGCATGGGAATCTGACCCACTGCAACCAGGAAAGGCAAAAGGAAAGGCCTCTGCCAAGGTCAGACGATGCATGGCCTGAGGTTATTATTCACCATTCCAGCCTCAAGAACTCTGTGAGATCAACGAGAGCATACACTGGGAAATAAAAGAGGCATGAGAAAATTTTACAAATTGGCTAGTTTTTGTTTCCTGTTGGCTTTTCCTGAACATTCTTGGCACCAGATGAGAGGAATGTGGTAAAACGTCCCTGTGAGATGCTATCCATTTAGAGACAGGGGAGCGGTGAAATACCCTAGCCCTTGATGCCCTAAGGGCTCGTCTGCACTTCCTGAGGTTTTCCTGGTAACCAATGTGGTCGACCTTTTGTCATATCAAATAGGTTTTAGAGAATCTCAAGGCATCAAGGTTATGGCACTATCTATATTTCTGCTGCTGGCTCTGATTTGGAAATGTCAATAAAGGAGGTTGGCTCCATGCTTACTAAAGAAAATGTGCAAGCTCAATCTTGTCTTACCCTAACTGACAGAACTGCCCATCATAATATGCATTTCACAGGATTAGAATTAGTAACAAGAAGTCACATTGTACCCTATTTTAAAGAAAACAAGTGTCCAGACCCTGAACCTGGAAGACAGACTCAATAAGGGAGTTAACCCTCACATTTGAGAAGGATTCTCATGTTATGATGTAATAGCAGCAGCTATGATTTATTGAGCACCTACTATGGGCCATGTATTTTTATAGACATTATTTACAATTCTCAATTCTCATAACAACCCTGGAAGGCATGTAGGAGAAAATTGATACTTGGTGAAAGGAAGTACGTTGCTGAAGATCACATAGCTAGAAAATAGCTAACCCAGGCAGGCTTGTCTGGTAGATGTTTCTGCTACTACACTGAAGGATTTCTCTCCAGATCATATAAAAAACATATTATTTTGCAAGGGAGAAATCTCTTTCTCTCTCTTTCTCTCTCTCTTACACACACAGACACACGCAAAATACACACATGCACAGAAATTCTTCCTATAGAATGTAAATGAAATCCTGATAAAAACAGCCATTTTCTCAAACAAAGTGTATTCATCTTTCAGGACCTAGAAAGTGGCTACAGTTATGTTTGGTGTTCAATTGATATTTGTGAAATTAAAAATGCACCATTTATTACAGTTGACCCAAAGCATTTCATCTAAGACCTTTTCTCTCTACCACCCCATCAGATATATTTCTAAAAGAAAAGTCACTAATTCTTTCAACAGGCATGCACAGAGCACGTATTCTCGTGGGAGACGTAGTTCTAGAAACTGGGATACAGATTTATAGGAGAGAGAATGCTAGCTTCTAGAGAGGCAGCTGTCTTCTAGGACAGACAGACTTGTAGACAGATCATATC